>NW_015540897.1:802288-817195 GCF_001515605.1 Sinocyclocheilus anshuiensis
TTAAGACAAATTATAAATTAAATGTGTCCTTTTATTATTGCTTGGACAAAATACTGTACGTTTCTTTGTGAAATTGAAAACACTATAATAATATACTAATATAGCTCTAAATTATTGCTCTTTTGTTGGTTTTGATTGCTTCTATTGTCCTCATTTGTTAGTCGCTTTGGATAAAAGCGTTTGCTAAATAAAATTTAAATATAATGTAAAATGTAAATAACAAAACTACATTTTTTTTTGTTGAAATTTTAAAACAAGCCCCAAATCAAATAAATAAGTAACACAAATAAAATAAATCTCTTCATATAAACAAACTAAGTAATAATGTAATTTTATACTTAAGTAAATAATTATTGTCTCTGGCTCAAATTGGTAAGTCTAATTGATTTACATGAATCATTTTGAATCAGTAATATAACTTTTCTGTTTGTTTGTTTGTTGTGTGTTTTTCTGTTTTTTTATGACCTATGACTGGAAAGCACATTGGTCGACGAAAGTTGTAATTAATTGTGCTATATAAATAAATTATCATTGTCATTGTCAATAAAAAAATTCTGATTCAACGATTCACGTTAAAAATGCCTTCAGTAAACCAAAATGTATACAACATCAATGGATTTTTTTACATTTTAATTATAATATTTAATTTAATTTTATTTAATATAAAAACCTAAATACTAAAAACTTGTGACAGAAAAATAAAAATGTGCACTATTCATTGAGGCCGTCTGCAGATTTATTAATCAGCCAATCCAGAACAGTTAATTGGTGATGCTGAAAATCTCCAAACAGACAAATGTTGTTTGATCCATCATGTTGGTATCAGTTACAGAAAATAGTCACAAAACTAGGATATTCGCTCTCTTCACTCTTGTTTGTGGGTGGTCTTTCTCTGTCAATCTCTGGTCCTGGGAACCTGAAGATCAGTATCTGAGCTGTTCTTATGATCACTCTCTTCAGGATCCAGATTAAGTCATTTTTCCTGGGATCTGCTGAAGCCATTATTCCGGTTGGGATGTCACAGCTCAGAGCCTCCATCACTGCCGGAACTACACCGGCTTCACTTGACTTATCACATTCTTTTGAACTTGTCCTTTAGCCTCTGGTATTCATCAAGGTTTTTATACTCTTGCTTCCCGATGTTACATTCACATCCCACTAACATATTCATCACCACCTACTGCTCCTCATCTACAAACACAAGTTTAAGGATGGTTGACTATTACCTGCTTATTACTTCACATGCTGCCAATGAGGACTTTATAGTGCATTAGGACTCCACAGAACTACACAGAAAACTCCAGAATTGGAATTTATGTCATTCATAAAGTTCTATAACAATGGTCAACTATGTCAGCAGTGATGATGGCATGAGTTCAGATTACATTTCATGCAATATATAGAAATGATAGAACTACAAACTATCCTGGGGATCATAGTCCCAGCTGTCACTAGATTTCTGCATCATCTAAAGCTCCTAACACGGGCTGATATCCCATTATTAACAACTGCACAAGGCTGCCGAGCCAAGAATATGAACTACTTATTTGTCACCTATCTCACAGACAACTGACTGCCTCCTGAACTCTGAGAATAGACACTTAATCATAGTATGAGAGCATGGAGTTATGCATGATGCTCTACAGACACATTTATGGGGCTCAACAAGAAGGCATCAGTTGGAATATTTTGACAAAAAAGAAAAACACATAATAAGAAATGTTCTCTAGCAGTCTAAAAACTTTTGAACCACAGTGAAAATATACAACATACTGTTGGAATTGTTTTATTTTATTATTATTTAATATTATTATTTCATTTTTCTACTAAGTTTGTAAAGAATTTTACAATGTTACAAATTATTTATATTTTAAATAAACACTGTTTTTTTAACTTTTATTAATAAAAGAATCTTTAAAAAATTACTGTGGTTTACACAAAAATATTAAGCAGCACAACTGTTTTCAGCACTGATAATAATAAGAAATATTCATATTAAATCAGAATATTAGAATGATTTCTGAAGGATCGTGTGGCACTGAACGCTGAAGTAATGATGCAGAAAATTCAGCTTTGCATCACGGGAATAAATTACATCTTAAAATATATTTAAATAGAAAAGAGTTATTTTAAAATGAAATAATATTTCACAATATTACTGTTTTTACTGTATTTTTGATCAAATAAATGCAGCCTTGGTGAGCAAAAAGAGAGTGATGTCTCCACAAACCACCACAAGATGGTTTCAAGGGGTCATGAATAAAACAACTCCATCATCACTCAATTCTCTCTCTCTCTCTCTGACGGGTCAGAATGTGACCTCTTACTCGGCTGTGTGATGGTCACCTGCTTTTCATTTAGGGAAAAAAATTCTCCTGAGGCATTCCAGTTTCTATCTGTTGTTCTCTCATCCCTCATCTAACCTAAAAGCATTTGATTCCAAAGAGGAGGATCCAGACAAGGATAAATCAGCATATTAGAATGATTTCTGAAGGATCGTGTGGCACTGAACACTGAAGTAATGATGCAGAAAATTCAGCTTTGCATCACGGGAATAAATTACATCTTAAAATATATTTAAATAGAAAAGAGTTATTTTAAAATGAAATAATATTTCACAATATTACTGTTTTTACTGTATTTTTGATCAAATAAATGCAGCCTTGGTGAGCAAAAAGAGAGTGATGTCTCCACAAACCACCACAAGATGGTTTCAAGGGGTCATGAATAAAACAACTCCATCATCACTCAATTCTCTCTCTCTCTCTCTCTCTGACGGGTCAGAATGTGACCTCTTACTCGGCTGTGTGATGGTCACCTGCTTTTCATTTAGGGAAAAAAATTCTCCTGAGGCATTCCAGTTTCTATCTGTTGTTCTCTCATCCCTCATCTAACCTAAAAGCATTTGATTCCAAAGAGGAGGATCCAGACAAGGAAATTACCCACTTAATGTGATGTTCAGAGTGAAGTCTCGTTGTGACTCATAATAAATAAATGTTTGCTGTATTTTAAATCTTGCATTATACATTATTAATTGGAATAAAAATTAAGCCATTTTATAACATACAGCAAAAACATTTATGTAAATGAATTTTAACTGTATCCTTGACATCAGAAGGGACACGGTCCTTTCACGGTTGACTAAATAAAGATAAACAACAGTAAACAGAGAACTCATATACAAGCAACTAATTTTTTTATCTTTAAGGGTAAATTACATCATGTTGTTCATAACACAACAGCTCATCTCATAAATCTTCTTCATGCTCTGTAACATTTCGCTAGACTAAACCAACATGATTAGATCAGAAACATGCATCCAATTCTATTACGGCATAAAACTGGTATTTTATGGCAAACGCATGCTGTAGTTTAGAAGAACCGTATCTTTATCACAGCCATGTAAGGCAGCCGAGGAAACCTGAGATGTATATATATCACCAAATCTTGGCTTGGATGTATGTTTTCATGAGTCAATCAGAACCTGTGTTTATCAAAGCCAAATTAAGTTCTGTTTCGCAGGCCTCGGTGACATGTATCCTCACGGAAATAAATAGCGCGGATTGTGCAATTCAGATAAATAGATGAGGGCTATTAAAAGTAAAACAGCATTCTTCTACGTCTCTGTACAGAGTGAAACGGAGTTCACTGCCAGTAATTTACATCTCTCTGCAGAAAGTGCAGCGTGCCACTCTAAACTGTGCCAATTACAATGATTCACACTGGGCTCAGGGGCACGATAAGGAAACTAATACCAGATCTCCACCAGTGATGGGGCCTTCAGACGCTTGACTTTAAATCACAGATACTTCTAGTCTAAGGTTTCACATACTGTTCATAAGAAACTCATATGACCGCTAAACTTTCAAGGAATAATTCACCTTAAAATGAAAACTCACCCTCATGTTGTTCCAAATCACTTTGCTATTAGGTTTTAATGTGTTTGTGGTTTGTTTGAACACAGTCAGAGACTTTTTACAGTATTTTATGCAGCTCTTGCCATTTAATGGCAGTTTATTGTGACCAAGGATGTCAAACTCTAAAAAGCAGCATAAAAGTATATAAATGAAACCATAAAACTGGCAGAGGTAAAGATTATCAGTAAATAAAGACTTAAATTTCAGCAGTTTTGTGTGAACTGTCCCTTTAAGTTCAGTGTAGCACAAACAGACACCTGGTGGGACAGAGACAGATGTCCTGAGATAGAAATGAGGTCACAAAATCTGAATCACATGAACCAATATAGGACAGGCCAATAAAGAGACAACACTTGGTCATTCTTTAGCTGCTAAAATAAGGTTCCTGGGACCTGGCCTGAACTCAGAGTCATATTCCTGGTCTGGAATTGAAATAGAGATGGTTATACAGTTAAATATACAGTACACAGTCTGCCAAAAGACTTTGGCATATGGCTATGTTCAGCATGCGGTACTGTACAGAATAAAAAGTGTTTTTAGAAAAACAAGCTTTAACCCTGTAAAAATAATAGACTGAAAAATCTAATTTTTTGAAATGAAATATGAATGTTTTCTGTCGAGTATCATATTTGATGCGTCAGCCTTTATGTCTCATATAGTATGATATAGGAGGTCCAAACTGAGTAAAAATATGCAATTTGGAGCAGACGCTGATATTTATATGGCTAAAAAGTAAGACTGCGTTCTGATTGCTTGTAATGTAAATCACTGAGATCTTTGTAACAGCATAGCAGAGTACTTACATACATAACATACATATAAAAATAATTTGTCACACTCACACATATCTCCCAATAATGTCTTAGTAAGATGATACTGAAATGCTTAGTTTTCAAAATGCTGTAGTTTTCATTGTGTATTTAATACAGTTATATGTATCATATAGATACAGATGACAGAGATTCAGATTTTAACACTGATTCTCGCATTTTAACATGATTTTTTTTGTAAGGAATTATGTAAGGATAATTACTAACAAAATAAAAGTTATTCTTACATTTATTTTCTTAAAGATTTCACAGCAAAAAGACGTGAACCACAACATGAAGGTGGACGTTTATTCCAATTTCACTAAAATACTTTTTACTTGCTAAAAACGTATAAACTACCACTTATAAGTTTCCATTATTTCAGGACAAATATTTTAATCAGTAGTATGCAACACTGTTGTCATATGACATCATCCTGATTGGTGTCTATTTTGAAATAAAATTCTGCAAATTAAAAAGGTAAATCAAACGATTAAATTGAGACAGACAGACAGACAGATAGACACATCATTCAAAATCAGGCCATGGACTACACCAGTGTGAATTAAAAGAACAAAACATGGTCGATTTACCGCCCAAGACCCTTCACAGATCCATGTATGAGGTCCAATCAGGCGGTCTGGGTTTCCTATCACTATAAACAATTGCAAACAGGTTTAAAGAGCTCAAAGTACAGGCATCATTCTCTCTCTCAGCTCTGAGCACCTCACTGCTAAACACCTCATCATCCGCTCAATCAGCTCTTCCGTCTCGAGGCCTCTGGGTGGCTGGTGCGATCCACTCATGCTGATGTGTGCCTAACCACAGCACTTAGTCCTGCGGTTCATTCAATGTCCTCCACCATTGTGCTTGACTGGTGCAGTGTGGTGTTTTTCTTGTCAGAGTGAACTAGGATATGCATTCTTAGATATGCAAACTCTGTTTACTGAGTAAAGAAGCAAGCTGGTACAGCAGTGTACAAAGACAAAGGGCAAAATGCATTTTGAAAATGAAAATCACTAAACTTACTCACCGAAGATGGTAGAGTACTTGAAGTGAGTACTCTCAAGGGAGCATTTCATACATCCCATTTGAAGCCATGCATACTGCCACTTATGTTGAATTGGAATGTTACCTACAGTAAGCTGCAAAATGTTAACCAAGCTGTAGAATGTAAATATAGCCGTTTAAAATCCAACGAAAAGTTTACAAATAAAATAGGGTAAAATAAAATAAAATGGAGGAATTAAAAAAAAGTAAATACAAGGAAATAATTGTGTAATTTACTTATTTACAATATATATATATATATATATATATATATATATATTCACATTACACATCTGGTTTCAAAACAACAAAATGGCATCATCTGCTTCAAAACCACACAGACATTTGCCCTGAAACAGCCCTGTTTTTTGAGATGCTCTGGTCAAGCTTTACTTATGAACTGCAAAGTGAACTCACATCAAATAATGCCCCCTACTGAGACCAAACAAGAATGCCAATGAAGAATAATCAAGTGAAGTTTGACATGATGAAAACCACATGACGCAGGGCCAAACTCCCCTGTTAGGCCTCCCTCTAGAAATGCCGCCAAGACATTAATGAGTTTCTGATGAATTACACAAACTGCCTAAGAGGCATTAGATGCGTCCTGTGCCTTGCTACAGCTCCTCATCTAGCAAATGTGTACAGTAAGTCACCCAAGAACCGCCTACAGTCTGTTTACTGATCAAGCTTTGAAACAGTAGAAACACATGGAGCAGACAGTCAAACCATTGAATCCAGACTTTAGAGCATACCATACAGTACATTCTCAGAAAAAAAAAGATACAAAAGCTGTTACTGTGACTGTGCCCTTTCAAAACTAATATGTACCATTTAGGTACTAATTTGTACACTTTAGTACTAAAATGCACCTTTTAGGGGTAAATAAGGTACAAATGTGAACCTTTTGAGAAGGTACCATCCCAGTCACAGCTTCTTTTTTTTTTTTTTTACTTTTGCTGAGAGAGTAGAGTAAGTCTTTAATCTCTGACAGATGCTAAAAAAAGAGGACAAGAATCAAAACAGGCAATTTAGCAAGATTCAGGATTAAAGGGGTCGTGAACTGAGAAATCAAAATTCCCTTGATCTTTTGACATATAAGAGATCACTCTACTATAAAAACATCCTGTAAGTTTTAGAACTCAGAACCTTCTTGTTACTCTAAAAACAGCTTAAATTGAAGCCAATCTGCCAAAACGACAGGTTGTGGAATGTGCCACTTTGTGACATAATTCGAAGCAGGATTTTCAGAAAGATCGAAACTAAAAGACGATGCTGAGCGACTATATTGGACAATAATGTCGCACCACACAAGTGTGAATAACTGTTTTTATTAATGTGGTCACTATTGTTTTGTCTGTTATTACAGATCGTATGATATGTACTGAGAATTTATGTGTTATTGACATAAATCACAGCACCGTCCATCTGTGAAGGATGTAGGCTGTCAAACATATACAACTGTTAGCCAGTCATAGCAGTGGGCGTTTATTTTTGAGTCTGCAATCCACCATGCCTAATCAAACAGAGCGTTCCAATGAGGGGGTCAAAACAGGACAGAAAATAGTCTATTACTTCTGAATTATGATGTTTTTTTATGTAAAATCTTGATACCATAAGTGGACCATAGATAACTGTACAAAAGGAACAAACAAAGGGAGTTCATGAACCCTTTAAGGGAAAGGAAGAAAGAGAGTGCACACTTGGGAAAAATCAGAGAGGACAGAATAACAGGGAAAAGTGAGATATTATGGAAATAAGGTGGTGATCGGGAGACATTCCAGAATGCAGCTCCAGTGACAGCAGTGGATTAGTGAGCGGCTCTGCCCACTGAAATGACACAGACTTGCATCGTAAATCAACAGAGAAGGTTAAACGGCCTTTAATGTACTCAGAGGAGCGGCACAGCTCCCTCCGGACTGTCACTCACAGTTTAACTTTCCACACAGTGAATCAGTACAATGTCACACAGATGCCAGCGCAATATAACTACAAAAATAGTGATATTCTTCATCGTTTTCAACAAAATTCCATATTTATTGTATGTGGAATTAGGAGGAACCACTTGTTCCTAAGTGAATTCATAAGAGAAACAGAGGAAAAATACAAGTTAAAAATGATAGACAGAATGATAGATTGAACAAGAACTATAGACAGACAGAACGATAGACAAAAAGAACAATATATTTAATGATAGAATTACAGAACGAACAAAAGATAGATATAACGATAGGTAGACAGAACAATAGAATGAATGATAGAATGGTAGACAGAACACTAGATAGATAGATAGATAGATAGATAGATAGACAGATAGATAGATAGATAGATAGATAGATAGAATGCACTATAGAAAGATAGACAGAACAAGACAGACAGGCAGACAGACAGATACATAGATAGATAGATAGATAGATAGATAGATAGATAGATAGATAGATAGATAGATAGAATAGATAGATAGATAGAATGATAAAAGAACAATAAATATATCGATAGAACGATAGAATGCACTATAGAAAGATAGACCGAACAAGAATGAACAACAGAGAGAACGACAGACAGACGGATAGACAGATAGATAGAACAATAGATAGAACGCACTACAGACAGACAGACAGATAGATAGATAGAACAATAGATAGAACACACTACAGACAGACAGACAGACAGAACAATAGATAGAACGCACTACAGACAGACAGACAGACAGACAGACAGACAGACAGATAGATAGATAGATAGATAGATAGATAGATAGACAGACAGAACAATAAATATATCGATAGAACGATAGAATGCACTATAGAAAGATAGACAGAACAATGAACAACAGAGAGAACGACAGACAGACAGACAGATAGATAGAACAATAGATATAACGATAGAACGCACTACAGACAGACAGATAGACAGATAGATAGATAGAATGTATTATAGAAAGATAGACAGAACAAGAATGAACGACAGACAGACAGACAGACAGACAGACAGATAGATAGATAGATAGATAGATAGATAGATGGATAGATGGATAGATGGATAGATAGATAGATAGATATAGATGCACTTCCCTGCATTTTAGTGTGATAAATGAAACAGACGGCAGAAAAACACTACAATAATTCACTTCTGTATTTTATTGCAAAATAATGAAGAACTGTGAAAGTGCAAAAAACAATGAAGGATCATTGAAAAAAAGTCTAACGACAGTCTTTAGAAAACTTTACAGCCACATAAAAAGCACAATTAAATCACTGCGACACTCAGTATAGCATAATTACGCATAATTACAGCAATATTCAATACTGTATAGCTCAGCTCTAATGCACACACATACTCAGAAAACATGCACAACCTCTCACAGACACGTGCCTAGAAGTACATTAAGAACAGTGGATGATCTATTATGAAGGCAAACCAGATGTTCTAATTTTGAATTTGCCAAAATTACAGGGGCCCCTCACAGGCAGCTTTGATAGAGGGACGCAGAGCTTGTAGAGCATGAGGTCATTAAAGTGGATTTCAAAAGCCAACAATGATGAGAAGTGCAAGAGTAAATCATACGCTGAGTGACTTCAAAGACCACTGACTCATTAGGCAGAAAAAAATCAAAGGTGCTACTAGAAATGACTGTAATGCAGAGAGGAAATTAATATTTCCCTGAATATTAATTTTTTTTATCTATATTTATATTTATGAATATTTAGCTTGTGCTGGTGCTTAACTGGCTTGTGGATCTACACAAAACAAAACAAAGCAAAAAAACAAAATTAAAATAAAATAAAATAAAATTTCGTGAGCCTCCCACAGCCACTTCCACACTGTACAGTGCAACTTGTTTTCTGTTGATTGATCTGGAGTGTTAATGGACATCGATCACTGCACTAAGCTTTTTGACCTCTCAGACAGCTCAAGATGTGTCAATATTTGCATTGGTTGAGTTGCAGAGAGCCGGTGTGTGTAAGTAACACCTCGTCTCAGAGGTCTTTACGCAAGAGCAACACGCAACATTTTCCTAAGTGCAAAACATTAAGGGTTTCATTTCACAGACAAACGCCCATTTTAAGCCAACTTCAGCCAAAACTTAAAATAAGATAAGAAAATAAACACCCTATTTATAGATGTTACGGTTCATATTTTGCCTCGTTTATCAATGCATATTATTCCAAATAATAATAATTTAAAAAATGTCTTTCAATAACTTTCTCTGCTTCTGCAACAACTTTCTTTTTTAGCCTTCCATAGAACCACCGAACTCAGTTTTCACGATCCAATCAATTACTAATGGATTAAATCAAGTACCACCCTACATTTTTTTCCTCACTAAATATACACTTTCACTTGGAAATACATCACATTACAGAATCAAAGCAATCTGCAAATTGCACATAACATTAACTGTAAAATTCTTTAGAGTAAGATTCAATTTGTTAGTTAATTTTTACATGAAATTTGTAAAAATAAACACTTTGAATGATAGCACTTTACAAGAAGGTCTGATTTCTATATAAACAGTTGATGGTAGCCATTGATTTCCAAATAGAAACAAATAAATGAATGGAAGTCAATGGCTACCGTCAACTGTTTGGTTAAACATTCTTCAAAATATATTCTTTTATGTTCAACAGAAAAAAGAAAGTCATACAGGTTTAAAATGACATGAGGGTGAGTAAATAATTAAAAAATCTAAATATTGAGAAAATCGCCTTTAAAGTTGTCCAAAAGATTATTCCACTTGCCACTGCCACTGATTATTCAAACGCGAGTTTTGGGCAGTGTAGAGTAGGGCTTGTTGTTTGTCATTTCTCCGATCACAAATGCAGACATGGTTTTATGTTTACGCGGCGCGATGCAACGCAACGCGTAAAAAGACAGTATAAGTCATTATAATCCATAATTATGTCCCCACTGGATGCAACGAATGCCTCGTTTATAATGGGTTTTCATGTTTTTGAATCATCGCTCCAGCCTGACAGGGCATCATCACAATATGGTAAGGGGCGTAACATTTCTGTCACACGCTTGAGGTATTCGGCCAATCACAACGCACTGGATAGCTGGCCAATCACAGCACACCTCGCTTTTCAGACCGATGAGCTTTGTAAAAATCGCCGCGTTTCAGAAAGGCGGGGCATAGAGGAGAAACAATAATGTACAGTATGTGGAAAATAATGTGTTTTTTGAACCTTAAACCGCATAAACACATTTCATTACACCAAATACACTAAATAATGTTCTTTTTAGCAACATCATATGACCCCTTTAAGACTGGTTTTGTGGTCCAGGGTCACATATTGTAAAGTGTTACCAATATTTGTTTTTCCTTGCAATCAAACCTTCTATACCTTTGTTTCAACATACTTTCAAAGAAATTTACAAACAAGAGACTGTCCAGCTAGTCCTAAAAGTCTCAGACAGTTCATTCATAATTTAGAATTTGGAGGAAGTGCATTCTGAGCTTTTAGGTATGTTGCCCGCTCTTTTTCTGTTACTTCTGCTTTGTCCTCTGCTGACATCAGGACAGGTTTCTCTTCAGAGGAGAACATGTCTCTATCCATTCAATGTCATCTCTCCTCAGCAGGTAATCAAACCCATGGCAAGTATAGAGTTTGTGCCCAGGGATTTAGTTTTGGATGCCGCTATTGAATAAATCACATCTGCTTCATTCTGAATGCCTGTTTCCCACATCTTCTCGCCGTATATGATGACATCTACAGCTGTAGACAGAGTCCTCGTCCCTGCAAAGCCTATTCCATTATAGTGCCAGTGCAGCAGGATTGCAGAATCACAGTCTGAAAGGAAGACTGAAAAGCTCCAACTACATTCAAAAAGTGCCTGAGCTTTAGGAGGATTTGGGATCCTTTTCCACTCCATTCACTAAAGCAGAATGCTAATTAAGAGACCGGAGAGGTCAGAGAGAGTGAATGACCAGAGAGAAAGAAAAGGGAACACAACCATCGGCCGAGTGACAGTTAAAGGAATACTTCACAACGTTGTCATCGTTTACTCACCCAATGGGCGAATGTCCAAGCAGCTCCTTTCCATTAAATGAAAGTGGATGGTAATTTACTCCATCAAGCTACAAAAAGTAGTAAAAAAAGTCATCCATATGACTACATCTTAAGTTATATGACAGCTTTGTGTGACTGAAATTGAAGACATTATTCACTTTAATCATCTTCCCTTGTGAGATAGGCCTACATGTTGGTTACTGCAAATCTGAGACGCAAAGGTCTCCATTTAATCACGTTGTGGTTTATGAGAAAAAAATATTTTTCATTTTCTGTCCTTAAAGCCCAGAAGAAAAATGCATTGATTGCTCAGAGGTTGCTCTTTTTTTTTTTTTTTTTAACTCAGGAGACTTAATGGCGTTCTCACAAACTTTATCTAAGATGCTTCTCTTAATTCTTTAGAAGACATAAAAATGGACATAAATGAGACAATTGTTGAAATAAAGTGAAAGTATGAAGACATGGATGAGACCATTTTGTATTAAAAATTAGAGTAAATGGACTAAAAGAATAAAAAGGAGAGTAAATGCTTTTGAACTTTTGTTTTGACTTTTAGCGATCACTCTTTGCCTCTTAAATTTCAAAAGAAATCTAAACAATGTCTCAAACTGCTCTGATTTGCCAAGAGTCAAAAGCCTTGAGATTGGAATATGAACTTTTTCTCAACAAACTCTTCCAAACCGAAAAATATCTGTGCTATGAACAAGCAATATCTCAATTTGTTTGTGGTCCCTAAAAACAATATCACAACGTCACAAGTGAGATCTCTTAATTGTTTCTCCTATATAACAAGGTTAAATGAAGAGCAAATACAGATTTTTACTCCTGCTTCTCACATTTAAATAAAGTGAAAGTATGGAGATATAAAATAAATGTGAGAATTGGATGAGAAATATTTGAGTTCATATTGAAATTTCAGACTGTGATATCTTGGCAAATCTGAGTATAGTCTAAGACATGGTTGAAGACTTCTTCCTCTGCATACAAGACTTTACTCCATTTCATCTCACTCTTCTCTAAAACAAAAATCTCATCCACGTCTCAGATTGAGATAATCACTGAAAATCTTAATAATCACGTTTCCGGTCACTTTTGGAGCTCAGCCGTATGAATCCACTATCGCTGAATGGAAAAGAGCAGCTTGAACCGCTACAACCATTCTGGCATGAATTTTCTTTGTAAACACTTTTGAGCAAGCCTTTCCTTAAAAGCACAGCATAGAGCAACAGGCTAGCGAACATCCAGAAAATACACACATCTACACCAAAACATAGTGAAATACACCTAAAATGTGACATGCACAATGAAACAAGCTCTGAGCACTGATCTAATTCATTGACTTTTTTCACGAAAAAGCAGTCTCTGCTGAAATAAAGTGAAAATACAGAAATATAAAATGAATATGAGAATTACATAAGAAGTCTCAGACTGAAATAATCACTGATAATCTTTGAATAATGACATTTATGGTCACTTCTGGAGCTCAGCCATATGAATCCACTGTTGTTGTATGGAAAAGTGCAGCTTAAACATTCAGGCATGACTTTTCTTTTTTAGCTTCAATGAGATGAACAAATCATGACAAAATGTTCACTTTTGAGCACACCATTCCAAATATAGCGTATAGCGAACAGTCAAGTAACAGGCTAGTGAATGTCCAGAAAATACATCAATTTGCACCAAAACATAGTGAAAGACACTCAGAATGTAACATGTGCAATGAAACAAACAGCCCTTTGCTCCAGCACAATAATAAAAGTAGTCCATACCACTTGTGTTCTATAGTATATATATACACAGTCGTATGATTCTGAAGTCAAATGACAGTGTTGTATGACTGATCTTTCAGTCAGTTTTCACTTTTATCATCTTCCCTTTGTGAGTTACGTAGGAGATGTCAAAAGTCTATGGGGAAAAAAACATAATTTTTCTATCCTTGAGGCCCATACGAAGCTCAGAGGTTGCTCTTTTTTTTTTTAACTCAGCAGACTTAATGGAGTTCTCACTGATATTGCATTTAAGTATCATCTAAGATGCTTCTCTACAATGTTCTACACAAGCAACAGGCTAGTGAATGTCCAGAAAATGCATCCATTTGCACCAAAACATGAAAAACACTTAAATCGTGACATGCGCAATGAAAAAAGCGGCGCTGACCTAATTCATTGAATTATCCAAGAAAATGCCGTCTCTCCCCCAATCCCACCCATCCCAGTCAAGTGGACTGACCCACGGCTCACCCAGAACATGCAGGACAGGCAGACCCAGGTGCGTGCGCGGCCAGCCAGCGCGGCTGGCAAGCTGAGAGACACGGAGGGCATCACGAGATCACGCTCACGGCTTCCTCTCCACTGGATCCCGCACAGGACGCATAACTATTCCACACGCTGGTCCCACAACGCTCCACAGATCCATGTCACGCTGAGGAGAGCTGCATCAACTGCCGCTGCTGTCCTCCTCACCACTCTCTTATTCCAGGCGCCCTCCCTCTCTCCGTCTCTCTCTCTTTTTTGGGGGGTCATGCAGCTCGGCTCCACAGGAGAGAGGGGGAGGTGACTGAGAGCCTCTTTATTTCTCCCCACTGCTCTCCTTGTCGGGTTTTGCCCCTCCTCTCTCCATGTCTCTCTTCAGTCTTACTTTCATTCACATCTTCCACCCCCTGCTTTCCTCTCTAACCTCCCCCACAAGCAGATTTTCTCAAAGCACGCTCGCTTGTTCTCATCTCCCACTCCTCTCGCTTCTCCCACAGTTAAATATACCTACAGGAAAGAAGCATCTGAATTGTTTCTTCTAATTAAGTCACCTGCATCTCAGATTTTGCCTACTGAGAAAAAGACTCCGTAATGTCACACATGTCTAGAGTTTCAGATAAGAGAAGAGATCTCCACACGATCACCGTGAGACAAATGACTGAGATTTGAATATGAACTTGAATAGTCAACATTTTCCAAAGGCGAATTATCTGAACAGTAAAATGTTTGTCTGTGCTACTACGAATGAAACGTCACCAACGAGGACTCTTTAATATCTCAATGGTTTCTCGTGAAAAAACACCAACACGTTGGCCGGCGACAGCCCATGACGTCACTACCGGTGCGACTATAGTATAAATAGGCG
>NW_015540897.1:817927-831097 GCF_001515605.1 Sinocyclocheilus anshuiensis
GGAGGTACCAAAAAGTTCAGAAGGCGAAACCGGAGCATCGAGAAGAAAGCCCCTCTCTTTCTTCCCGATATCTGCCAGGTTCACCCACAGATGTCTCTCCGTTACCACCATCACCGCCATAGACCTGCCCATGGCGGAGGCGGCCTGCTTAGCAGCACGGAGAGCAAGATCTGTGGTGCGGCGCAGCTCAGCTACCTGATCAGGAGAAAGGCCCTCGCCTTTATCCAGGTCTTTCAGCAGATCAGCCTGATACGCCTGGAGCACCGCCATAGTGTGCAACGAAGCCACAGCCTGACCTGCTGCTGCGTATGCCCTGCCATTTAAGCGCGATGTATCCTGGAGGGGCTTAGATGGCAAGGAGGGAGTATTAAGGGAGGATGTCTCGCCCGAAGAGAGATAGCTAGCCAGCGTCTCTTCTACAGGGGGCATCCTCCTCTCATAGCCGTTTTCACGCATCGCCTCGATGTTGGCATAACTCGTATGCTGGAATCAATAGATGCGAGAAGAAAACGGCCTCTTCCATTCCTTCTCGATTTCAGTACGCAAATCAGGAAGGAATGGAAGGCTAACCTGAGCTGGACGTTTATGGTCAGAAAGATAACGCTCATCGAGACGACCCCGCGGCGCCACTCTCTTGGCCCGCTTCCACGGCAAGTCTAGCCTCGCCGTGGCGCACTCCATAACTTCCAACAGCTCACCATACGCAGGGCAGGAGGATTGTGAAGGCTCAGCCTCAGCCTCTTCGACGTCCTCAGACATCTCCTGCTTTTCCTGGGCTAAACCCAGCAGAGCACTGGCCCCCGGATCAGATGATGTCAAAGAGATAACATCATCCTCCAGTGGCTCTCTCTCGTCCGCAGCCAACGAGCGAGAGATGGAAAGCCCCTCCCTAAACTCATCAGCCAGGTCCACCTGCAAACCCCATGAGCTCATTCTCCTCCGTGCCTCAGCAGCGGCGGGTCCTGAACCGTGGGGAGCAGATGGCTGCCCCTCTTTCCTCGAAAAAAGAGACAAACGAGAGCGGAGCTTTTTCATCGAAAAACGCTCACAATGCACGCAAATCGCCCCCTCAAGGGCGTCGCGTGCGTGCTCCTCGCCCAAACACAAAACGCAGAGATCGTGTGTGTCATCAGGTGTCAAATAGCGACGACACGGATGCACACACCCTCTAAACGCTCTGCTAGTGCTCACCATAATAATAATAGATCGTCAATCGCTCTTACCACGTTCAAATGCACGTTTCAAACAAAACAATCAATGAAGACGAAGAAGAGAATGACATGTTCTCCCGGCGCCTATTTATACTATAGTCCCACCGGTAGTGACGTCATGGGCTGTCGCCGGCCAACGTGTTGTTGGTGTTTTTTCAATGTATGCTTCAGACACGGGTCACGATGAGGCGTTCCCCCATAGCGACCCCTAGAGGACGCAGTTCGAAGTTCCCTTGAAAGGGAACTCAACAATGTCTCAAACTGTGCTCTGATGCCAAGAGTCAAAAACCTTGAGATTTGAATATGAACTTTACCTCAACTCTTCCGAAGGCATGAATGAGCAATCTCTGAGCATGAAAATGTTCCTTTTGGGGCATGACAGATTAAATATTGCATATGAGAACTATTTAACATCTCTTTCTTCTAAATGGAGATTTAATAAGGAGAGTAAATAGACTTGCACTTTTGTTTTGTAGACTTTCAGCAATCTCTCTTTGCAATGCGTCTCCTCAGGAATGTCAGAAGTAATCAATGTCAACAGTTTCTCAAACTGTGCTCTAATTTGCCAAGAATTAAAAAGCCTGGTTATTTCAATATGAATATGAATATGAATATGAATATGAATAGGAATATGAATAGGAATAGGAATATGCATATGCATATGAATATGAATATGGATCTTTCTAAACAAACTCTTCCAAATTCAAGTGACACAAGCTATGAATGAGCATGAAAACATTCAATATGAACTCAAACATTTCTCATTAGACTATTCACATTAATTTGGCTACTCAATTTCTTACTGGACACCAAAAATGAGCTGAAGGAGAAAAAAATATATGAAGAGTTCATTTGCAAAAACCGATAAACGCCGCTTTAAAAAAAATGATGCTGACTGCCGTGCATTATTCTCCAAATATACTGCGATCTGAACCCTAAACACGTTTTGTCAAAAAAGCTGGTTATGTCCACTTTCAAGGCATCGCGAGTTCACGTTTTACTGCAGAAGCCGACAAGTCCATTTTAGCGAATCAGCGCGCTGTATTCAGGTCAGGTGACAAGGCTACTTTCACTTTGAAAAGACGTGCTAGCTGAGAGGAGTTTCGTCAAAGCTGACTAAAAGTGATCGAGGATGGATAATTTCGACGAACTTGATGAACCTGTGATATCTTCTTCAGGGCGAAAAAGGAAAATAAAAGCTATAGCGTTTTCACAGAACCTTGCAATAGCAGTGCGTTACAATGGTGAGGGAAAAGCTCTGTGTATTGCATGTAATCACATCCATACAGTTTATGATCACAACAACAACGTTTGTCAGGCATCTACATTGTCATCTGAGGAGATTAAACGAGTGTTTTTTTTAAACTCTAAAACATGAAATGTGGAGTTATCTGCTTTTGCCAAAAAACGACTGTTGGAGTTATCTGCTTTTGCTATAAAACAAACTTTTAATATGTAAAAAAACATACTTTCAATTAACTTTAATTTTGTAAATTACCTGTATTTAAGTTATTATTACTTAATCAAAACAACCCAAGTGCAGTTGCTTGGAATGCGCAATAAAAAAAAAACTTGATTTGTGAAAAAAAAAAATATATATAGTTTTTTGCAAATGAACTCTTCATATATACTTGAATGAAGTTAATATTTCATTGCGAACTTAAGTCTCCCGAGTCATAAAGAAGGAACCAATTGTTCCACACATTGTTCCTCCGGGCAACTAGAAAAGAAAACTCACAAATGACTGCTTTAATGTCTCAATCGTTTCTACAAAACAAGATGGAGATCAGGTCTCTCATATCTCAGATTTGTCTCCTGAGAAAAAGGCACAGGTAACGTCACATGTGTCTAGAGTTTCAGAGATCTCATCAATGTCTCAAACTGTGCTGTAATTGTCAAGATACAAAAGTCTGAGATTTGATTATATGAACTGGAATATTTCTCATCAAATTCTTTAAAAGCAAAATTATCTGAGCTAATAACGAGCAATTTCTGAGCAATAAAATGTTCTTCTGGCTCTCTGAGAAAGAAACGTCACACGTTGTCTCTCTTTAATGTCTTGTTTCTCCTCAAGGCAAATCAAAAACTAAAGTAAATGGAATTTAAATTTGTTTCGCAGATTTGCAACATTCTCTTTACAATGTATCTTCTATAGAGTTTCAGAAAAGATCTCAACAATGTCTCAAACTGTGCTCAGAATTGACAAGATAAAGTCTGCAATCAAAGACACAGACTCAAACATTTCTCGTCAGATTCTTCATAGACTAGTCACATTTAGAGGTCGACCGATAGTGGATTTTGCCGATACCAGTAGCTAGGTTGGACCGCACTGGCCGATACAGATTAATTAACCGATAGTTTTAAAATTGATACTGAACAAAAACTAAAATAGTGCTTTATTAACAAAAACAGTACTTAACCATACTAGTAGTAGTAGTAAAAAAAAAATTATAGCAATAGTAAATGTTGAAATTAACACACTCTAACAAGGAACAATACTTACACAGCTTTCATTAATCTT
Source organism: Sinocyclocheilus anshuiensis (assembly GCF_001515605.1). Classification (NCBI taxonomy): domain Eukaryota; kingdom Metazoa; phylum Chordata; class Actinopteri; order Cypriniformes; family Cyprinidae; genus Sinocyclocheilus; species Sinocyclocheilus anshuiensis. Next base: position 821,660 of record NW_015540897.1, read on the forward strand.
AATGCTACAAATGGACTCTTATTTTAAAGTGTTACCATTTCATTTCAACTGTCGGTGCCGATTAATCTGCAAAACCGATACATCGGTCGACCTCTAGTCACATTACTAAACAGAACTCTTAACACGTCAACAATTGTCTCATTTGTGTCTATAGTCTCATTTTGATATTGTCCCAAAGGAGTTAATACTTAAATCAAACATCATTGTGAACTCCATTCAGTCTCTTTAGTTATAGAAGAGCAACCTCTGAGCAATACATTGTTCCTATGGAAACCTAAGAAAGAAACCGCTTTAAACTCTTAACTGTTTCTCCCAAACAATAAAATTAAATGGAATGCAAATTAAGACTTCGGCTTCTTAGATCTGCAGTAATTCCACATGTGCCTCCTCTAGAGAGCTCAATGTCTCAAACCATGCTCAGATTAGACAAGATAGACATTAGACAGTCTGCGATGATAATTCAATATTAACTCAATTATTTGTCATTGAATTCTACAAGCTATGATCTGTGCTATACTATATACATTAAGATTAGAACTCTACACTCTTACTGCATGTTAATTACAGTCTCATTTGTGTTTTTATGTCTCCTAAGGAATTTTAAAAGAAACAAAATCGATTCTTGAGTGACAAATGATTGAGAACTCCACAAGCCTGGAAAGAGAGCAACCTCAGAGCAATGAAATTTTCCTCTGGGTCTGCAAATCTCCTTTAATGCCACGGCTACATGTCTCTGTCCCAGATATCAGCGAGGCTGTGAGCTACTGCTTTTCTGGGGCTGTGATGCAGCCATCAAAGGCACAGCAACCCAAACAGCAAACAGAGCGGAGCTGAGAGCTTCATTACAGAGGCACATCAAACCTTCACTGGCCTGCTTGAGAGGAGGATGGTCTCACTATGGTCTCTATGTCTCAGGATGATGTCTGTAATCCTTTGGCATTTCCTCTTCATCACACTGATGAGATGAACCCTCTCCTGGGGTCAGTCCTGTTTGCTTTTACAGACATTCACCCTGTCCATCATGGCGCACGGTGGACACATTTGTAATTGGGGGTTGCATTAGCCGCAGACGAGCTAATTCAGGCAGTCAGGGTGCACGAAAATGCCTATAAACAAGCTAAATGACTAGGGCGGTAAATCTCAGCTGAAGAAACTCTCATGAGGAAGTATTTCATGTTAAAAAAAAAAGGCAGAGGCGACTCTCTACAATCTCTACCATCTTCAAACAGCTTGAAAACAAAGTCACATTTACAAAGTGATGAGGGCTATGTTAGTGGCAATAAATATTTGAAGGATCATCAGAATTTTGTTTTGGCACTCAGTAGCAAGTAGACTAGATATCCACTAGCAGAACATAAAATAAAATAAAAACATTTAAAAATAAAATAAAAAATAAATAAATAAATAAATAAATAAAATAAAATAATGTATCTTAGATTAAGATTTTAGATTAAGAATTAAATTTAAGATTAAAATTACAATAATAAAATTAAATAACCCACAGTGCAAAACAAAATAGTTAATAATAATAATAATATCAATAATAATTATATTATTATTATTATTTATTACTATTAATGAGTATAATTATTATTATTGTTGTTGTTGTTTTTATAATACTCATTAATTATAATAATAATAATAATAATAATAGCAATAATAAAATATTAATAGTAATACATATTAATAATGATATGAGTCAAAGTCTGTGTCTGTGAAATGACTCGCAGACTTTCTAATAACAAAATCTTCACACATTTTCCACTTGAACAACTGATTACAGTGGAACAATTATCCACAGCGGTCTACTATTGTGGTAAGAAATTATGTAATTATCTTACATTCCCTAAATGTTATATAACAACAAAATGTACCATAGTTGGATGCTTTACATTTTCCTTTTCTTGTCTAAGTGCATTCCTTAAACAGAATAAACTGCAAAGTGGACCAGACTTTATGCTAAAAGTCAAAAATGTAGCTATGTGGCAAAGGTTTGCAAAAGCTGACGAAAAACACTTTCATAGAGCATGGAAGATTCATGCGCATTTACCTGAGAGATGCGTTTCAATATTTGCCTTTAACTCTGAGGACACTGTATCTGACTGATACCTCGACAACCGCTAATGTCTCTATAGGCAGACTGCAGGCCAAATGATAAAACAGAAATAAGTGTGGGATTATTTTGATTAACTTTGTCACAATGAAAACCTTCCGGTTCCCAACAGCACCTCAAAGCCTGAGGCTGTAAAAGCCTCCATTTTTATTCTTCAAGCAGATCAATCCCTTTATGAGATCCGCTCTGGTCAATAGACCGGCTAAATATACACGCGCAGAACGGCCGCGATGCGCTTTCACTCAGCTCTATTTCGAGAACATGAATCAGATGAGAAGCAATACAATATAGGAAATAATATCCTGCCTCAGATGCAGCGCATTAGAGGAGATTGGGGTCAAAACGGGCAGAAAAGGGATGATTTGAAGAACTGAGCTTTTCTTTACAGATGGAAGGAACTTCAAGAACACAGATAAAGCTAATGAAAGGGCAGAGTCATTTATCTAGGCTGATGATATAATGAATATTCACAATGAATTTGCTAACAATATACTAGCGGTCAAATGTTTGGAATAATTACTTTTAATGTTTTTAAAAGAAGTCTCTCATGCTCACAAAGTCTGCATTTAATTAATCAAAAACACAGTAAAACAGTATAATACTGTGACATATTATTACTATTTAAAATAACATTTTTCTATGTGAATATATTTTAAAATGTCATTTATACCTATGATGTAAAGCTACATTTTTAGCATCATCAGAAATCATTCTAATATTGTCTCTGACTAAAATTAAGTTGGACCAGACTTTATGCTAAAAGTCAAAAATGTAGCTATGTGGCAAAGGTTTGCAAAAGCTGACGAAAAACACTTTCATAGAGCATGGAAGATTCATGCGCATTTACCTGAGAGATGCGTTTCAATATTTGCCTTTAACTCTGAGGACACTGTATCTGACTGATACCTCGACAACCGCTAATGTCTCTATAGGCAGACTGCAGGCCAAATGATAAAACAGAAATAAGTGTGGGATTATTTTGATTAACTTTGTCACAATGAAAACCTTCCGGTTCCCAACAGCACCTCAAAGCCTGAGGCTGTAAAAGCCTCCATTTTTATTCTTCAAGCAGATCAATCCCTTTATGAGATCCGCTCTGGTCAATAGACCGGCTAAATATACACGCGCAGAACGGCCGCGATGCGCTTTCACTCAGCTCTATTTCGAGAACATGAATCAGATGAGAAGCAATACAATATAGGAAATAATATCCTGCCTCAGATGCAGCGCATTAGAGGAGATTGGGGTCAAAACGGGCAGAAAAGGGACGATTTGAAGAGCTGAGCTTTTCTTGATGGAAGGAACTTCAAGAACACAGATGAAGTTAATGAAAGGGCAGAGTCATAGCGATGGATGACACAATGAATATTCACAGTGTTTTTGCAATAATTTGCAAACGATATACACTGGCAGTCAAAAGTTTGGAATAATACTTTTAATGTTTTTAAAAGAAGTCTCTCATGCTCACAAAGTCTGCATTTAATTAATCAAAAACACAGTAAAACAGTATAATACTGTGACATATTATTACTATTTAAAATAACATTTTTCTATGTGAATATATTTTAAAATGTCATTTATACCTATGATGTAAAGCTACATTTTTAGCATCATCAGAAATCATTCTAATATTGTCTCTGACTAAAATTAAGTTTGATTACAAGTTACAAACGGTGAGTTTGATAAATGACTAATTTGGAATCATCAATTCTGATACAACAAAATACACATGAAAAACTGTTGAAAACATGCTGTTTTACTGTTTAAAAAAAGTAATATACACATAAATATATGGCTGCACCTGGGATGTCGAAATTAGCTTGTTTATTTTCAAGCCAGGACAAAATAAGTGCAGTCTATTACTAGAACACACTCAAAGAGCATCCAGCATGAAACCACAGCCCTCCAAGACCCCAAAACCCTCACTAGAGCTCAAGCAAACAACATCTTCTCTGTCTGAGACCAGGAAAACAACGAAAGTGGCAACCTTTCTTTACTGTAATAGCAAATGCTGCAATGGAAATATGAGAACACAACCGAGTAACTCAAGCTGCTCATATAACAGTCCACAGGTACCTGCGCAGATACAATATCTCCAGATGAACAGTTGTATGACAAGACAGAGTCCTTGTTTACATGGCATATTTGCAGTTTCACAAGGTAAAACATGTAAATGTGTCCTGGATTGAGGTGTTGGTTCACTGACTTAAAATAAGCTACCTTCAAGTCAGAAGTCAGAAAGAGCTTTATTGCCAAGTATGTTTGCACATGCAAGGAATTTGTTTCGGTGACAGAAGCTTCCAGAGACAACAACATTATGTGAGACAATAATAAAAAAAAAAGATATATGAACAACATGCACATATGTATATACATAAATAAACTAAAATAGACAAAAAAATGTACGTACAGGTGTGCTATAGATGGAATAGAATAGAATATAGGGCTGCCACTAACGACTATTTTTATTTAGATTAATCTATCGACTAATTTACCGATTAATCGATTGATCTAACCGATTAATTTCCCACAAAAAAAAATCAACAATTTTACTTAAGAATATTTTATTAAACTATATTTTATTAAACCAAATGAAATCCACATTTCTATGAAATCCTTTTTTTTAAGCAAAAGTAAAGTGCAACATAGAGTGCAAGAAGCAATGTCCATCTCATAGTCCAAATCACTGAAATCAAAGTTCAGTATTATAGTGTAAGAATGACAACATACCCACGTGTTCTAGTCTACTAATAATAAAATGATCATCAAAAAACACTTTTTAAAGGAGTATTTACCAGAACTGTTATTTACCAGAATTTATTTAGGAGAAAAATGTAAATGTGCAGTATTTAAAAAAATAAAAATAAACATTTGGAAATAAAATCAATTAATTGGAGATGCTTTTGATTATTACAATTTAATGGAACCATTAAAATGGAATCCAGAAAATAATGGAAAACAGAATTTGGTAAAGATAAAACTGTAAAACTCAATTAATTAGACTGGCTTTTTGAATAATACAATTTAATTTAACCATTAAAACATAGTATAGAAAAATGAAAGTGGAAAAAATCTGAATTTGGAAATAAAACGGATTTCATAGGGCCCTATAATTATAATTAATTTTTTGTGGTAATAAAAATAGATGTAAGTGAACAATAGCCTTTAAAATTACTTAAAATACATATATAATAGCAATGAGGCAATAATAATTAGTTCAAATAAAGTATCAAAAGCAAGAAATCATATGGTTTTATTGAACAAAACTGTTAAAATACATAATGTATTATAAACAATAGAGCTAATGTACATTACGCATTACAACAAAGGCCTGCAGAGGGCACATGATGATTATTTTTTACACATTGCTGTGTGATCTAATACTTGTTTAATATTGACCAAGCACCATTTAATTCAAACGTCCACTTAATCTTTAATATTTGGCCATTTTTTAGGACAGAAATGCTATAGCCACTGTAATAGAAAGAATATGTGGACATCAAAACGTGTAAACTCAGAGTGAGGGTTTGAGCTTTTATTTTGAAACCGCGATGTATTCTCCTGAGTTTGCGTACATTTATAAATGATTTACCTTACAAATCTGTTGAAATGGCGCACGTTGCGTTCCCAGATGAACGTTATAATAAACCCAAACTCACAACAACTTGCGGAGATGGAGTTTGAGACGCTCTACACATGTAAATGATAACAGCTCCTGTGGAACTACTGTGAATGGAGCCGCTGTGTGACGCATGTACTTAACCTACACGCATGTAAATAATTAAAGCTAATATACTGTATTAGAACTGCATCGCATATAATTATTTAATTAAATCGTAGCGTTTGTGAATTCACAATTATGCTTAATTATGATTTTTAAGTGAGTTTAATATATCATGCAGCCTTGGAAAACAGTCTAATAATGTGTTTTATGGATTCTTGTCCGTGAAATGCACCACTTCCGGTATTTTGCCGGTTAGTCGACACGAGCAAAATGAAGTCGAGGATTTTTAAAAATCGAATAAAATCGACTAATCGCAACGGCCCCAATAGAATAAGATGTTGTATTAATAGAGGTGTGAGACCGGGAGTTTTAAATCTACAGTAAAACGCATTCAGGTCTTCAGCAAGTTGTTGATTCGCCTCAGTGCTGGAGGATGGCGTCTTATAGTTTGTGATGTCTTTCAGGGTCATTAGCTGAAAACTGGTTTTCCAGCTTCATAGAGTAGCTCCTATTAGCCACTCTGATCTCCTTTGTCAGTGTGTTCTTGGCCTGATTGTACAAGATTCTGTCCCCACTCCTGTAGGCGTCCTCTTTGCCCTGATGAAGCTGTCTGAGTTTTGCTGTGAACCATGTAACATGGTTACATGGTTTTGCTTGTAACATACAACAACCATCATTGTTGTATGTTAAATAAGTCCTGGTAGGAGTGCATATATCCTCACAGAAACTGATATATGAGCTTTACACAGTCAGATAAGAGCGGCAGAGAGGAAATGCTCTGTCACAATATATGAGTCTGGAGAAGTGATTACAGTAACCTATGCTTTGAGTACAGAAGAACGGCTCCTGTACATTTCTGTGACAATAAGACCAATAGACCAATAACCTGAGAAAACAAGAGCAACCAGAGTGACTCCTAGTGGCCATGATGAGAACAGGCTCTATTAGATTGAATAGAGTTTAGATCAATCTTTTCTAAACTTTAACATTACTGATCATTCCTACCTTATAGCAACTATTTACTGTCCAACATACTGTATTATGACACAAGCTTTTGTCCTTTTCTAATGTAAGTCTATGGATGTTTTAAACAGAATTTAAAGGGGTCATATGATGCTGCTAAAAAGAACATTATTTTGTGTATTAAATTTATGTTTAAAATGGATAGAGAAAATGGTATAAAACATGGCAAAATGATGCACTTTTAATAGTTAACGTATGAAATTAGTACAGACATTTTCTCCACGTTAAATTAATAAAAATGTACACTTTTATTCAGAACGGGTGATTTATATTCATCAAAAGTGACAGCAAAGACATTTATAATGTTATAAAAGATTACTATTTCAAATAAATGCTGTCCTTTTGAACTTTCTTTCATTAAAGAATCCTGAAAAAAGAAATATATCCAGGTAAACAATTAAGCAGCACTAACTATTTTCAACATCAAAATGTTTCTTGAGCAGCAAATCAGCATATTAGAATGATTTCTGAATGATCATGTGACACTGAAGACTGGAATTGTCTATATAGTATTTTATTTATTTATTAATTATTTACGTTTTAGTTATTGTACTTCAACTTTAAATGAAATTGAGGAATGCTAACTTAGCAAATAGCTGAAATAAACCATTTTAATGACTTTACTTTTAAATGTTTTTTTAAAATGTACAGTCTTTCCCGTCTGAGCTCATTATCTGCAGCCATACCTGCGCGCAAATAACCTCATCATCTAGATATACAAAAAAAAAATCAAAATTCATCTACTTTCGTTTTTTTGGAAGAAGACCTACTATGAGGAATAAGCCAGAATTTCTCTCAGAAGAACAGCGTGATCTGACGCAGCTTTATTCAGCGGAGGATATCATTTCTGTAATTTATTCTTACTTACATTAGTTACCTTTTTATTTTTACATAAACTTGTACAGATTTTACTAGTTGGGCTTTAAACTATCTTGTCAAACTGATATGTGTGAAAGCGAGTGAAATATGCTGAAATGTGATATACATTCAGATATATAGGCACCTTTTTATTACATATAGCCTAATGTCGTTTGAAACGAGGATGTCAATGAGGATAGCAATGTCATGCTATCATATAATAAAAATATGATATAATACGATATAGATATAAAATAATGTGAATGTTTCAATGAATCAAATTGAAATAATAAAGATTTTCATTTCTATTGTCTATGCATCAAGGTTTATAGGGATTTTAAGATGTAATTAAGGATTCGAGTATTAAGTTACTTTCAGACAGAGTCATTTGAAAAGTAATTTAAATACAATATTGATGATGTAATTAGTAATTAGTTACTTCCCCAACACAGTATACACACACACACACACATGTACATATATATATATATAATTGATTTTTTTTATTTTTTTCAGTTAATATTTATTTCAAGTAATGAAAAAAATGGTTTTAGTTAACAGCAATAACCCTATAAACACAAGTAAAAACTAAAACTGAACTGTTTTTTTATGCAGCTGACTATTTATTCACCAAAAAACTAACACTGGTTTTTACACTAGTACCAGGGAAAGATATGAATCAAGTGAGCAAGTGCTGAATGAAAACATACAAAAAAGATGACTTGTTTTCAATTACTGTGTTTTGAAATGAAGTGACATCACTTGTTGAATATTCTCTTATGGACTCTGGCTCAGTATTACTTTATAACCCCACCAAACACACACACAGCATCTGCTCCTCTCTTCTATCCATGGAAAACAATGAAGACACACCCACTCTAACTTCACGTGTAAGAGCACGTTTTCCTGAGTGGTCTTTCTGAAAGGAGTAGCTCACACACACACACACAACCTCCCAGCAGAACACAATGACTATCAGTAAAAACACGAGGCTCTGAATCCTGTGGTTTCATTCTCACCTATTACACACCACCGCTGTGAGAGCCAAAGCAAACCAGCAAACCCTACGCTTATCAAACTTATCTTGCTTGAAAACACAGGATATCCAGACAGTTCTGTAATCTGTATTTTGTGGGAGTCAGATCAATGTGCTTCTCTGCTTGTCAAACTTTTATGTAACATGTTTGTTTTCACGGTTCCAAAGGAACCATGGCCTGAGCAGATTCTCGTCAGAGGCTCACGGGTATGTTATGTTATTTCATCCACAGCAACTGTGGGAACTCCATACTCACATAATCACATGATATCCAATACATAACAGACTATTGCTAATGAAAAGCACTCCATGACTTAATAACATTACTCACACCACCCTGATGAGCTCCTTCCTTTGACATTGTAAGTAAATGTGTAACATAATACTCCCAGGACAATGATTTAAAGAATGAGAAAGCAAGACCATACATGTTCAGATTAAGCTGTAACATCTGCTCCATTCAAAGACCTAGTGAGAAGCCTATGTACTTACGACAATAATGTGCGTATGCATATATCAAATGTACGTCAAATATGTATTATTTTGCTTATTATATATTATACTAAAAATGTATATATAAAACATTAATATATTTGAAATGCAGATAAAATATATATATAAACAATGGTTCAAATCATAATTATACATACATAAATATTATATTTTATATTAAATTTTGTGAGT
>NW_015540897.1:831326-849822 GCF_001515605.1 Sinocyclocheilus anshuiensis
TGTGTGTGTGTGTGTGTATGTGTGTGTGTGTGTGTGTGTCAATGAAAGCAGCACATTGAAATAGAACAGTGATTAAACTGACTTGGAACTACCTGTGCTTTAAACGGTTTTAATGCATACCTGCCAGCCAATCAAAATCAAGTATTCAGACCATGATATAATTAAAAACTATACAATTATACAGAGTTGTCACTCTCAAAACTCTACTTTGTGTTTGTGGCCAGCATGCATTTAACATAAAGGATGCTATCTGAGAGTGTGTTAAGGACATAACATCCATCTCAGATGACCTCGTCTCCCTCTGCCAAGTGTGTGAGTGGCGTTTAATTTACGAGCAGTAAGGACATTAGGTAAATGAGAGGCAAAGTGCTTCATCTTGCCCAATGATAAATGCCAGAGGAAAACACCAAGGACTGCTATCAAAATGCCAATATCCTAAAATTAATTTCAGGGTTAAAGAGAAATGCCTGCTAAGATCACATTATGTCCTCCATCCCTCTCTATGTACTGACGGCTGGGCAGGACATACTGACTTTGTTTCTTAATTGCTAAATGATACTTTATCATTCCAAACATGCATCAATGTGAGTGTATATGGAGACATCACACTACTTTCTTAATTAAAGCTGTCTCTGCCATTAGTGGCACCAAAGAGATTTGCAAAAAATAGAGTTCATGAAAAGTTTTGAGCAATTTTTTGCTAGAATAATCTGCAAACTGAACCAGTTTTTATGTTGCAAGTCAAATGACAGCGTTCACCACGTCCTCATTATCACGTTGGCTGGTAATATCCGCTGCTGTTGTATGAACACTCGTAAATACATCTGACCTTTTCGTCCGAGTCTCTTTTGCCTCTACACATGTCTGGTGTCTCTGTGGATGCTTGATTTGTGGCCAGGCCTGCAGATAGAAGCACAAAGGCATTTCTGGCCTTCCTCCAAGCAGCCTGGTCTCATAATATCAAAGCAGAGTCCAGACCATGAGGAGCGATCAACAAATTCAGTGTTGTACCAAAACCCTTCATTGTGAGAGGTTCTGCAGGGAGCCATGATAAGCGTTTGCTTGTATGGTGGCCTCGAGCCAATGTGGAAACTGTACAATGGTCTGTATGCCGCAGATATCGAGTGCGCTTTATGCTAAGTGATCGTTTGACATGCATTGATTATCATCCCGCAAACGTCATTCAGGCCAGAGTCGGGACACTTACAGCGCCAATAGTTCAAGGGAGGACGAAAGCATGTGGAGGAAAGATACGACAGTAGAAGATGAATTCTGCCTGAAACATACACTTTGCATTCATAACACAATCCAATTAGTCATTTACATTTATGCAAAGCAACTCGCATTGATTGAATCTTTATCATCCATTTAATATATTAAATCTTTATTGCATTCAGGATATACATTTTATCTGTTCACTCAGCATTCGCATATATAATTAGAAGCCTAATTTTTCTTCAGATGCTGTTTCTGCATGCAATACTGTTTTTTGTTTTAATGGTGATATAGATTTTTTAATGTTTTTGAAGAAATGTCTCTTATGCTGTCTTGAGCTGCATTTATTTCATCATTTAAATACAGTAAAACAGTAAAATTGTGAAATATTATTACAATTTAAAATAATAGTACAATTGTACTATTTTCTATTTGAATATAATTTAAAATGTAATTTATTCCTGTGATGTAAAGCTGAATTTTCAGCATCATTACTCCAGTCTTCAGTGTCACCTGATCCTTCAGAAATCATTCTAATATGCTGATTTGCTGCTCGAGAAACATTTCTTATTATCACTGTTGAAAACAGTTGCTTAACATGCTTAATATTTCTGTGGAAACTGTGATACATTTGCTTTTATGGATTCTTTGTTCAATAAAAAAGATCAAAAGCCATTTATTTGAAATAGAAATCTTTTGTAACATTATAAATGTCTTTACTGTCTCTTTTGGTCAATTTAATGCATCCTTGCTGAATAAAAGTATTCATTTCTTAAAATAAAAAAAAAATCTTACTGACCCCAAACAGGAACAGAAGTGTTTGCCTTTGGATACCTTTGTTGGTTTTATTAACAGGAGAAAAGCTACATGCTAATCTGAGACAATAAATTGAAAGTGCAAGAGATATAGAAGAGTGAAAAGATGTCTGATTAAGTTTGCATTTCGCATTACAATGACCAGACAGAAATGAAGCGTTTGACCAATCCTCTGCCATTAGAGAGAACCAATATATCAGTACGAGGCAAAACAGTCCCTCAAAACACCAGATAGATCCTCAAAAATTCCTCTAAACATTTATACTAAAGTAATAAGAGTGAGTACTATTCTAAGTATTCATATGTATTCATTTAAGTGTTTATTTCAGAAATATTATTGCATCTGAATACCAAATGACCCATTACGGCAATCCCTTCTTGTGGTAACACAGCCTGTTATAAGATGTGAGAAAAAGAGAGATGAAACTACACCTACAGTACTCCTCAACTGAACCGCACACCAATTTCCCCTTGAATCCACCGGACAGTGCAGAGCGAATCCATTTACTACCAAAAGCAACTTATTGTACAATTTGGAAAGAGCATCGCCACACGATCCGGTGGGATATTTATCCAAACACATTCATTTGTCTAAAGTGAATGCAAACAGATGTAAAGATATCAGATCATTGCATTAGGCCTTTGTGGCATGACTTCCAGCCTTTACAGAGCTCTACAAACTAAATGTCAAAATAGAAACAATACAGTCATGCACACTAGCAGCTCATTGTTATGATAATCAACTGAGTGCCTGTGAAAGCGCTCAGCCAGCTCAAGATGAAATTTTACAACCTGCAATATTTCAAATGTACCACAAGCTCCAGTTAAAGGGCATCCACTCAAGCAGAGTGTTACTGCTGTAAAAACCAACACGTCCTCTTAGTGATTGACATTGTGGATTATGGTGTGTCATCTGGTCAATAACAAACAGACGAATGCACTAACTAGTCTAAAACGATGAACGCGAAAAGCAATGGTTCACGTAACAGCACTCGAGGAAGATGCAGGCTTACCTTCCCTGTCCTGGACAGTTTGAGTGGAAAGAGGCAAAAGAAGAGGAACTTCCCCAAGCTGAGAAGAGCTGCCAAGCACCAGTTCAGACGGGCCATCCTGGTCCGTACCTCGTACCCTGAACGTCCTTTTACGATATCCCGACACACTCAATTCAATTATGGTCCTGTCACAAGGATAAAAGGAGCCAGCTTGCAAATCCAAAGTCAAACTACCGTTCCGTCTTCATTCACACAATCGGTTCTCTCTCAACGGGGTGTCCCTGAGAGCAGCGCTCGACTCAGGTTGGCTGTACCCCTGATGTGAGCGCGTGCGGAGGGTTGCTGCTTCCTCTCGCTCACTGGATGCTGCAGAAGCAGCAAAGAGGAGGGGGAATGGAGCAGAGGGGGTTGGGAAGGGGTGCACGCCGTTCATCACCAACAGAGAAACATAAGGGATCAGACCAAAATTACCACTCGGCAAGTGCTGAATACAAATTAAAACATTGGCAAGTAAATATTAGATGACTGGTAACTTTCTGGTAATCTCCAATCACAAACTGGCCCTTGCTGATGTAAGTGATGTGCACAATTCAAATCCAACACTAAAACTGCCTACTAAAGGAAAAGCATCTCAAAGCAACTTTTCCATTGGATTTACCAGAGAACGCGAATAGAATAGAATAGAATAGAATAGAATAGAATAGAATATCAAACACCAAAACTGGCTACTAAAGAAACTGCATCTTATAGCAACTTTCTCCTTTGGATATACTAAAGAACAAGGTGATAAATAGAATAGAATAGAATAGAATAGAATAGAATAGAATAGAATACCAAAACTGCCTACTAAAGAAACTGCATCTTATAGCAACTTTCTCCTTCGGATATACTAAAGAACAAGGTGAGAGAATAGAATAGAATAGAATAGAATAGAATAGAATAGAATAAAAGAAACTGCATCTTATAGCAACTTTCTCCTTCGGATATACTAAAGAACTTACCATAGTTTGCAAATCTGTTGGGCATATGAAAAATTGAATTATTCAATATTCACAAACAATATGAGAGTGTGCTGGATTTTTTATTTTCGAATAAAACACTAAAACTAACAAAAAAAGGCATCTTCTAACAACTTTCCATTGTATTTACTAAAGAACACAGTAAATTAAACTGGGTAATAGAATAGAATAGAATAGAATAGAATAGAATAGAAATTGTCATAGCTTGTGCTTAATAGTCATGAAGATGCCCTATGTTGCAAAAAAAGCCTTAAAGATCTGAAAAATGGGCTTAATTTTGTTTAATATAAATATATGTAAATAATATAAATATAAATATATTGTGAATTCTGCAACCAGCCCTGGTGGACACATCATTCTGATTCAAGACGCCATAACATCACATCCATGGGTACAATGGAAATGGCATGTAAAAATGAGCACATGAAATGGAGTACAGCACCCCGCAGGGAGATCCTGTTAGGACAGGAGCAGCAACATAATTAAGATTGACTAGCTCTAACAAATTGCAAAATGGGCTTGCTCTTGACCCTGTGGGACATTTCTGCCGGTCTGAGTAAACGTTCTCATTAGGAATATTAAGAATAACGGATTTCACAATCACAACAGACCCACAGTCACATCTGATGGGTACGTTATGCTTGTTGAGAGAGCGATATGAACTAACAGAGCAGTGGATGAAATATATATTAGTCAAAAGTGAAAGCAGAAAATTTATATTGAATCTTAAATCTAAATGTCAACACAAAACAAAGTTTAAAAGACAAGGATTTTATAGCAGATGAAGAACAGAGGAGAAACAGCTGATGCCACAATGCCTCAGTTTACCACATGACAAATATGACCAATGACAAATTCAGAGGACAACTGCACTATCCCATAAAAAACACATCAGCATTCAAAGCTAAGATTTACATTTAAGGCATAACAGCCAACCATTAATGCATTGTGACAAAAACCTATTCAGGATATACTTACAATCCAACCCTAAAAAGTACAGATGAAAAATTTCAATTGAATTAAAAAAAAGACTATTTTACTATTTTGTTAATATGCATGTGTGATGTGTGCGCTGTAAAAAAAAAAAATCTCTCACAATTACAGTATCTCACAATTCTGGATTTTTTAAAATGCTTTTTCTCAGAATTTCAATGATCAAAGTCAGAAGAATTGAGAGATGTAAACTCAGAATTGAGAGTGAAAAAAAAAGAACTGTAAGAAAAAAATGACCTTTATTTTTTAGATTTTTTATTTTATATATTTTGTATCCCATCTTTAGCTCAGCAACTTTAAACGACTGAAATCAATAGAATCCTGTGCATTTTGTTGCTCCCCATATAAAAATCCCAAATCAGTCTTGTACAAAATGAGGTTCAGTTAGGAATGCCGCTATAGTCCACTGTATCGATTTCCTCTGAGTTAAACACAGCATGCATCTATCACATTACAAAGCTGGAAGTGGATATGGCGTGTGCCTATGATCAAACACCTTTAATCTTCTGCATGAGTTCCTGTTTTTGTCAAGACAGAAGAGAAAATAGGCTTCATATGACATTCAGTTTATATAGTCTCTTTTTTGGGAACACTGAGAAAAACAGACAAAGGAGAGGGGGGCAGTTTTTGGATAGGATGCTGAGCGGACTGTGACTAATTCAGCTGTGGTTTCGGACCGGACTGGCTGCGGGAGATATAGAGAGTCTGGTTCTGAGCCAGACTACAGCAGCCAATATCATCTTCACAATGCTGTATGCATAATGTACACAATGGGGTGATGCTGTTGATTTAGGATGCCACACAACAGAATGGAGTCCTTTTATGGAAGTACTAATCAAAACACACCCAGGCCAAAAAAAAAAATAAAACTTCTGATATGCACAGAAATAGTTGCATGAACACAATTTTTTAATTAAAACCTCCAACAAATGCATGTGTCCATTCACATATGTAGCTTACACAGGAAAAACTTACGTTAAATGCATGCAATAAAACATACAAATATATACCCTTTATTATATTTTAAAATATAACCAACAAATACCTGGATTTTGTATCTTTAATGCACAAAAATACTATGGAAACTTGAATTTGTAGTGAATGGTGAAATTACACATGCCATACAACACTGTATATACAGTGGGGAAAACAATTATTTGATCCCCCACTGATTTTATAAGTTTGCCCACTTACAAAGAAATGAAGGGTCTATCATCTTTATGATTTATTGTATAGGTGTATTTTAACCTATAAAATAACCAACCAACCAGCAAGAATTCTGGCTCCCACAGATTGGTTATGTGCCCATGTGGAACACAGATTAGTCCTGTCCCTTCAAGAAAGTTCTCCTAATGTCAGCTCGTTGTGTGTATAAAAGGCACCTGTCCACACAATCTGTATCTTCCATTCCAACCTCTCCCACCACCATGGGCAAGACCAAAGTGCTGTCAAAGGATGTCAGAGACAAGACTGTAGACCTGCACAAGGCTGGAATGGGTTACAAGACCATTCAGCAAGAAGCTAGGCGATAAGGAGACAACTGTTGGTGCGATTATTTGGAAATGGAAGAAAAGCAAAATAACCATCAATCATCTCACGGGGCAAGCATGATCATGAGAAAGGTGAGAGATCAGCCCAGAACTACATAGAAGGAACTGAGCCAGAACACTGAAGATGGGTCGTGGATGGGTCTTCCAGCATGACAATGACCCAAAACATAGGAGCAACAAAGGAGCTCAAGAAGAATCACATTAAGGTCATGGAGTGGCCTAGCCAGTCTCCAGACCTCAATACTACAGAAAATCTGTGGAGGGAGCTGAAACTTCGAGTTGCCAAAGGACAGCCAAGAAACCTTAAGGATTTAGAGATGATCTGTAAAGAGGAGTGGACCAAAATCCCTCCTGAGATGTGTGCAAACCTGGTGACCAAGAAACATCTTGCCTCAGTACTTGGTGCAGAAACCCTTGTTGGCAAGCACAAAGTCATGCTTTGCTTCGGGATCAAATACTTGGTTGATATTCTGTCTCTATCCGTTAAAATAAACCTACCATAAAAATGATAGACCCTTCATTTCTTTGTAAGTGGGCAAACTTACAAAATAAGCAGGGGATCAAATAATTATATATATATATATATACATACACAAACACGCTACTATTTGGGGTCACACTGTTAAAAAAATGCAAAATTCTAAATACAGGTAAAACACCTATAAAAAATAAACATGAAAAATTCCGTCATATAGCCTATTAATACAGTACATTGTACCCAATTTTTATGGATTTTTATTTATTTTTATATTTTTTTACAGTGCTTTAAGACTTTTTCCCCCAGCAAGGATTCATTAACTCAATCAAAAATGACAGTAAAGACATTTACAATGTTACAAAAGATTTCTATCTTAAATAAATGCTGTTCTTTTGAACTTTCTATTCATCAGAGAACCCTGACGAAAATATATCATGGTTTCCACAAAAATATGAAGCAGCACAACTGTGTTCAACATTGATAATAATAAGAAATGTGTCTTGAGCAGCAAATCAACATATTAGAATGATTTCTGAAGAATCATGTGACACTGAAGACTGGAGTAATGATGCTGAAAATTCAGCTTTGCATCACAAGAATAAATTACTGTTTAAAATATTTTCAATTAGAAAACGGTTATTTTAAATCGAAATAATATTTCACAATATTACTGTTTTTACTGTATCTTTCATCAAATAACTGCTTAAGAAAAGTCTTTAAAAACATTTAAAAATCTTACATACTGCAAACTTTTGAGATACTTTAATATATAATGTAATATCTAACATAATGTATTCCAGTGGTTCTCAATTCCAGTCCTCCCGTACCACCACACGCACTATTTTGCATGTCTCTGTTATTTAACACACCTGATTCAGATAGCCAGCTCGTTAGAAGAGAGCTCCACACATGAACAGTGTTCCGATTGACAGGGTCCCTACACAGTGTTCTTTGCTCCCTACTCCCTGCACACGGGAAGTCTGTTTAAGTTTACTAGAGAAGTGTGACATAATATACCTCTGTAAATAAATACAATTTAAATTCACATCTTGCACACTTTAATGCCATCTGAATGGAACATATACACTCCCTTTGAACTGGAATCATGGCGGAATATCCTGTGATGTTCACTTCGCAGGGCATTTACGGTCAAATAGAACAAACATCTGAAATGATAAGAGATACATTCAAAATGTGCAGAGCGGTGGTACGCAATTGAGAACCACTGATATATTCTATATAAAGTTACTGAAAATAAGAATTATTTAATGGCTTAGCTTCTTCTTTATTTTGTCTTATGTTCACTTGCTAACCCTAACTAAGCCTGACCAACTGATAAAAAAGTGAAAGTGACGTGGCGTGGCCAAGTATGGTATGGTTACCCATACTAGGAATTAGTGCTCTGCATTTATCCCATCCTAGCATTATCCCAGCAGTGAACACACACACCGTGAACACACACCCGGAGCAGTGGGCAGCCATTTATGCTGCGGCGCCCGGGGAGCAGTTGGGGGTTCGGTGCCTTGATCAAGGGAACCTCAGTCGTGGTATTGAAGGTGGAAGAGAGGACATTCACTACCCCCACCTACAATCCCTGCCGGTACGAGACTCGAACCCGCAACCTTTGGGTTACGAGTCTGACTCTCTAACCATTAGGCCACGACTTCCCCATTTGATAAGTGCACCAAAACCCAAAAAACTGGCAAAACAGTTGAGCTTAGGGCTGGACAATAATTCAATATCAATATGTATCGCGATACGATTTTTTTCAATAACGGTGATATGATTTTTAAACACATTTCCGATATTTCGATATACATTACCAGTTTCCCATACATTGATTTATTTGTGCCGTTTGACTTCGTTGAATAAACATGAGCACTGCACGTTTCAAAATCATAACACGGCGTGGGTGTTGTAAGGGAAACAGGTCAATTTAGCTCAAAGGGAATCATTTAAGATTTTAAAGGGAATTTGGACAGAATCACTGTTTTACGGCTGCTCACTGAGACAGCCAGCGATTCATTGAACGAGCCGTATAACATCAACTCTGCAATGGATATTAATATCCAAAGTATAGTGAAAACACTATTTATTAGCACAGTAACAAGATCGGCAGTTTAAGACATTAACTTGTAAGCACAAAACACAAGATACTTCTCTTTTCACAGTGGTTCTCAATTCCAGTCCTCGTGTACCACCGCTCTGCATATTTTGCATGTCTCTGTTATTTAACACACCTGATTCAGATAGCCAGCTCGTTAGAAGAGAGCTCCACACATGAACAGTGTTCCGATTGACAGGGTCCCTACACAGTGTTCTTTGCTCCCTACTCCCTGCACACGGGAAGTCTGTTTAAGTTTACTAGAGAAGTGTGACATAATATACCTCTGTAAATAAATACAATTTAAATTCACATCTTGCACACTTTAATGCCATCTGAATGGAACATATACACTCCCTTTGAACTGGAATCATGGCGGAATATCCTGTGATGTTCACTTCGCAGGGCATTTACGGTCAAATAGAACAAACATCTGAAATGATAAGAGATACATTCAAAATGTGCAGAGCGGTGGTACGCAATTGAGAACCACTGATATATTCTATATAAAGTTACTGAAAATAAGAATTATTTAATGGCTTAGCTTCTTCTTTATTTTGTCTTATGTTCACTTGCTAACCCTAACTAAGCCTGACCAACTGATAAAAAAGTGAAAGTGACGTGACGTGGCGTGGCCAAGTATGGTATGGTTACCCATACTAGGAATTAGTGCTCTGCATTTATCCCATCCTAGCATTATCCCAGCAGTGAACACACACACCGTGAACACACACCCGGAGCAGTGGGCAGCCATTTATGCTGCGGCGCCCGGGGAGCAGTTGGGGGTTCGGTGCCTTGATCAAGGGAACCTCAGTCGTGGTATTGAAGGTGGAAGAGAGGACATTCACTACCCCCACCTACAATCCCTGCCGGTACGAGACTCGAACCCGCAACCTTTGGGTTACGAGTCTGACTCTCTAACCATTAGGCCACGACTTCCCCATTTGATAAGTGCACCAAAACCCAAAAAACTGGCAAAACAGTTGAGCTTAGGGCTGGACAATAATTCAATATCAATATGTATCGCGATACGATTTTTTTCAATAACGGTGATATGATTTTTAAACACATTTCCGATATTTCGATATACATTACCAGTTTCCCATACATTGATTTATTTGTGCCGTTTGACTCCAGCCCTAGTTGAGCTTAACCAGTTAGGCCCGGCTGGGAGACCAGCTGGTTTTATCTGTATTTTTCAGCATTGTGTCCTGATCCCTATAACCCCCTAAATGTGCACCATCTCAACACGAACCCTGCCACCCACTGCAGATGTCCATATTAGTTCCTCACAAAATGTATCTTAACAAATTTCCATCAGCGGAGTCTCTGGACAGGTATCCATCAGCTGCCAAGCCAAGTACTAGTCATAAAATCATAGAGGATGCGGCTCTGCTTGCTTTATGAGAGGGAAACGAGATGTGAAGGAAAAAAACGAAATCAGGGAAATCTGTGAACGTGTGGATACATAACCTCGATCTGGGTGGGTCTCTGCTGCGTCCTGTTTTCCAGGGAACTTTCATCCAAACACGGGAAAAATTGCAATTTTGACAGCTATGGTATCTTCCATTACAGACAGACAAATAATACGCTGCCGTCTCCGCTGATAAGCGAGTATGCCTTCAGGACATCAAACACACGCTGAGCCGGAGTGATCCACGCTTTCTGCAGAAGAGCTCTGAGAGTTTCGGACATGAAAAGGCAGGAGACAGCTGGGTGGGGAACATACAAGCTTCCTGTTTAATATGAGAAAAAAGACTAGAAGTGTGTTTGTTCCTCGAAACCAGGGCTTTTCTGGGAAATCAGGAGAGACACAGGGCTTAGTCTGCATTGCTTCGTAGTCATTGTTTAGGAGAGTAAAAGGGAAAGAGGCCCTGAAGTGCATCTACCTGATGCTAATCACAAACACACATTTGCACTGTTGCATTTGTGAAGTCAATCCACCTTATAATGAAAATGAAATCCTAAACTCACCATGAAAATCCTCAGATTGGTAAATCTTAAGTTAAAGGGGTCATATGAAGCGATTTCCATTTTTCCTTTCTCTTTGGAGTGTTACAAGCTCTTGGTGCATAAAGAAGATCTGTAAAGTTGCAAAGACTATATATATATATATATATATATATTATGATTTAAACAAACAAACAAATAAATAAATAGTTTTTTTAGATGAATGTAATCAGATTTTAAGCTAGAAGCAGGAAAAGTGCTATATTATTTAATCATAACATATTACAATAAATATTGCTATTTATATATTATTTATTAAAACATATAATATAGCCATTTTTAATATATTTATAAAAGGTGGTAAAATATTTCAGATTATATATATTAAATATCATTAAAAAATAATGCAAAAAGAAATAACTTTCTTTTATTTTGGGGTGAAATACTGGTCATTTTCTTGGCAGGTTTCATGAAAACACCACGTAAAAGACCCTAACACAGGTTTGTTTTGTTTTTTAAACAAAAAATAGTACTTAACTTTCCACTTCTTTTGCAGTACAGATGAACAATTCAAGTATAGCCATCTACACAGCATATAAACTACTCCAACAGCCTGAAAACAAAAATACCGCAGGGACCAAAAAACTGCACCAGCAGATGAAGTATTACAGTCCCATGCTGCAGTGCAGGAAGATATACACATCTCCACAAGTACTGATACAGAACACAATAATATCATTATCAGTGCAATTTAGCCCAACTGTTGGTTTAATTCAAATCAACCAACAAAGACATGATGTAAAGAATGTGAACGCCTTTTAATTTCCATCCGTTAAGCTTGCTCAGCATGTTGTGGAAAAACTGTGCCTGAGAGTGCCTGTGCTAATCAAATTAGATTTTGTGTGTGTGTGTGTGTGTGTGTGTGTATGCCCGCCCTACAGCTGATTTTTTTTCTTAATAGATACTGCACCATGAGCCAGTGCTACACTCCCATATATACAATTCACTCTTGAAAATGAATAACTCCCTCCATAATAACTTCCACAGACTCATTTTCTGTGCACACAGCAAAATGAGAGATTCATTTTTGTATTTTAACTCTCTCCCATAACTCATGACAATGTCAGTACAGGAATGTGGAGGTCTGGTGAACCACCATGACATCATATGATGTGCTAAGTGGCTGATTTGAAACACTCTATATAGACAGCATCTACGTTTCCCATATATTCAGCTCAGTTTACTGAATATTCAACCCAAGCAATATCACTGCGCATTAATACATCTCTGAACCAGTTTTTACATATACAAATAGATGCAAACCTCAACATAACATCAGTGACTGATGGAATCAATTACTCTTTCACCTTCTCCTGTTGATCCTGAAGCCATTCAGAGGATTAAACAGTCTACAAATGGAGACACATGGCAAGCATCTGACTAATTAATAGAAATTTCTCATTCAAAGTCTCCAGATTTCATCAAAGAAGAGCTGCCCTTGAAAACCTGCATCAATGCATAAATACAGGACATATGCATGAGTATGTAGAACACAAATAATGGTGAGGTTCACACTTGTTTTATTTTATTTGATTACATTATTATTATTTTATTTTTGGTGAGAGTGTATCTTTATTCATATGTTGTTATAATCATCAGTGAACTGTTTCAGTTAGTAAGTGAACTGTTAATTTCTCAATATTTTTATAGACCACATAAAAAGAAGCAACATGACAATACATATCAATTATTATTTTTTTAATATTTCTAAATAATATAACAGTATATAAATAACACTAAAAAGTTTCAAAGCAAATAAATCAATACTGAGATATATATTGAATATTATCAATAGACTGAAAAATATTGTCATATACTTCCTGTTATATAATATGCATAATATAATTTAACAATAGAAATTGAGATGAAGCAATTATATCACTCATTTACACAATATTTACTCAAAATTCACAAAAAAAAAAAGAAAAAAAAAATCCATTATTCTGAAACGCATGCATACTACTACGACTAGGGCTGCACGATAAATCGAAATGGAATCGAGATTGTGATTCGAAAGAAGCTGCGATTGTCATGCGTATCTTTCAGTGAAGCACGGTTCTGTGATCAGCAGTAAATCTCCATCCAAAGGCCAGAGGGCGCTCTCGCGCTGAAACTCCAAATACGCCTCGCAGAAGAAACCCAGGAAATGCCTATAGCCTATATTCTGTGTAAGAAGCCACATAATCTCACAGAAGGATTTATTTCAAACACTCGACTGTTAATAGCGGGCATGGTTATCATAAGCCAATGCCGATTACCCTAAACCGGCTTACTATGAGGCAAAACATCATTTTATCACTGCTGAACACTCTCAGACTGAGGGTGACGGAGAAAAGAAAATAGGAGGAGGGGTAGCAGGATTAGCCAAAGTATCCTGGGCCGCAGCGGCCCCACAATGAAGTTTTAATTGGACTCCTTTTGTCTCGGAATTGAACATGTCTGTGTGGGCCTTTAAGAACATGCACAAAGGAGGGGAAAGGGAGGGAAAGAAAAGGCAAAAGAGGAGGAAAACAAAGAAGAATATCCTCTTCAACTCTCTTCGCTCAGGACATTTGGTGGCAGTGTCTTATCAAAGCTCTAAGATGACTCATGGGGTCTTTTCCTCCACCTGAACACTGCTTATTTAAGCCCACTATTGAATGGAAGCTAATCAGAGAGAGTGGTGGAACTCAAGCATGCACTCATCCTCAATAAGGAACCTTCAGCTATGCCAGGCAGCGTTTTTTACATTATTAATAGTTTGTGCAATCAAACATTAAAACCAGTGTAGAATGATTCACAAATATATTAATGAATTCATTAAAAAGACTCTAAAACTGTCTATAAACGACTTCTAGCGCACTTACTAACTGATGTTTATGACAACATGTAAAGAAAACTTTTAAATGGCCATGTGGACGTCATGTCTGGCTGTGGTTCTTATTTCTAACGGAGGGTGATTATCGGTGTTTGGGGTAACGCATTACAAATAACACAAGTTACGTAATAAGATTACATTTTCAAGTAACTAGTAAAGTAACGCATTACTTTGAAATTTACAAGAAAATATCCAAGTTACTTTTTCAAATAAGTAACACAAGTTACATTTTTATAGCATTTATTCACCGACACCCCTCCCGTCCCCAAGTTGAGAAAAATTGGGAGAGAAATTGGCACTTCCTTCAGCCGGGGGCTTATTAATTTCACTTTTGGTGTGAAAGGGGCTTTACAGTTGCCAAAAATACACCTTTTGGGGGTTTTTGTTATTAAAAATAAATAAGCAAGCCCAGCTCAGGTGACAAAAAGTAACGCAAACGTAACAATGGATTACTTTCCATAAAAAGTAGTTACTTTTTTATGGAGTAATGCAATATTATAATGCATTACTTTTAAAAAATATTCTTATCTTAACTTATTGAGAGTTCATGCTATCAAACAAGTGTACAATTTTCATTAATGAATCAGTTAAAAAGACAGTTTGACAGTTTCAAAATTACGAAGTGAAATTGTCAAAGCGGATACTGAAATTAACATCTAGCTCACTTACTACTAGTTGATGTTTATGACAACACGTAAATATTATAAAATTATAGTATGAAGTTAAATTAAAAAATCACTGCACAGTTACCATGTATCTAGGGTCTTGAAATCAGATTCGCTTTTAAATGTCTGTGTGGCTGTTGTGACATGTTGTGGTCCTTATTTCTAACGGTGGGTGTTTATAATCAGCTCCTGAGGATTTCCACACAGGGACAATGCTTGAACGAGAGGGGTATAACGAGGTCACGACAGCTCGACCCCCAGACTGCCATGTAATCATCTCCGCATTTAATGAAGGTTGTGCTTGCACATCCTCTCCATTAAGAAAAAGAGAATGAAGCAATGAAAAGCCATAAAGGGTTTCAGGCAGTAAGACTCTCTCATCCCTCATTTCAACACAGTCCATTGTTAAGAGAGGTCTGGCTGTTCCTCGTGGGAATCTGTGAGGTGTCAGACGATGCTGATAATTCCTTGCACAACATATTGAGTTTATAAGAGCAAAAAAGACCAAAAAGGTTACCTTTTAGCAATCATGCACAATGATGTAACTGACTCAGCATAAGACTTTGGCTATATGCAAATGTGTTGCTGCATTAGCTGCTTTTTTGTTGTTGAAACACTCATTATGTTAGGGAGGCAAAAAAAAACAGCATGCTTATTTTTGCCTATATTTACACAAAAATTAATTCTGCTGTCATCTTGCATGCTTTTAAAATTATGTTTTAATAAAACGAATAATTTCTTAATTATGAAAGATTGTTTCCAAGCTTAAAGAATAAATCAAATATAAAGGTAATTGTGTCTTTTTCATCTCACAAACTTTTTTTCTTGCAATTCTGAGTTCATATCTCACAGTTGTCTTTTTTCTCGTAATTCTGAGAAAAAAGTAAGAATTGTGAGACATAACCTTTCAATTATGAGAAGAAAAGTCTGAATTATAAGATAAAAAGGCTCAATTATTCTGTGGCAGAAACATGTTTTATCTGTGGCGGAAACAAGCTTTTATACACAATACTGTTAAATGTAATCACAAAATTAATGTTTTTCACACTATCAATCCAAAAAAAAATAATTTGTATGTTTATATATACTATATATATTTTTACTTTTATTGTTATGCTTTTTATGCGTTATAATGTTATGCTTTTTTTTTTTTACACAATTTTAGTATTGTTCAAAACCTGAAAATAATTGCCAGTTCATCAGTCTTAGATCATCTGTATCATACAGAATTTTAATATCGGTGCATCCTTACAGCATGCATTTTGTGCTGATGTGATGCGTGAAAGAACGACCAAATCACAAATCAATATATAAATACAAAAAGTTGTACAAAAAAAGAACTAGTTGTTCAATATGCAAACATTTCAATGACACCACAGCTATCAATATTGACTTTGAATGCTGCTCAATGTAAATACATTTTTTTAAACTTTAAATTCAGAAAGTATGACGTTCACAACAAAAGACAAAAGTAGATACAGAGTAAAATTAGAATGAGATCTAAGCCGAATATTTGAAGATCATCAATACAGCGCTGCCTGTGAAAAATTTACTGCACTGCTGTGGGATCTGTGTTTGTTCTCTAGTGCATTCTGGTTCCACTGTATTCATAACTGCTCATTGATTGCATTCAAGAGAAAGACAGTGAAGAACATCTACTGTCTAAAGTCAGAGATAATACTCATAATAATACCCCACTGTATGAATGAATCAAATAACCAGGTTCTGAAACAAAAAAAAGGCTCAGGGAAAAATAGGATGTGTAAGATGTAATCTGTATTCATGTTGGTAATAAAAATAAATAATCAATTAATCAATTAATTAACAAAAACGAATAAAAATACCATCTTCAGCAAAAATAGTAAATAGTAAAAATAGTGGTTTCGTCATTTAATTAAAAAAACACTTCAATATTGTCCTTACAATGTGAAAAACAGCTTAAAAGTTACAAAATTAATTTTGAATCACGAAAAACATTGTTTTTTGGGGGGGTTTTTTGTTGAACCATGACTGACCTTGCCATGTCATGAAAATCATATTTTAAATAAAATCTAAAATAAAAAGTATAAAATATTAAATATTAAATAATATTATATATTAATATGAATAAATAAATAAATACATAAACTATATATTTAAAGATATACAAAACATAAAAATATTGCATATATTAAATAAGAAATAATTTGAAAATGAATCAATATGACAAGATAACTTGATAAAAAAAGATTTATACTTGTGTTTTATACATTTATACAGATGTGTTAGATAGTGTTGCCAAAAATATTTCATACTTTGTCCTTTGATGCAACTGTTTTACCCTTCAAAGGCAAAAGGCAGTACCAATGCCTTCAAACAATGTGTCAATTTAATTCATCTGTATATAAATTTGCACCATTTAAAAAAAAAAAAATAAATAAATAAAATAAGAGCATTTAATGTGATCATCTCTGTAATGGTTTTCTTGTCACATGTCTTCCTGAATTTTGATTACATCACATCCATTTAAAATTTTCTTTTCACCCCTCCTAACCAATTTTTTTCCTTTTAATTTACTTTTTTTATTTTAATAACTTAATGGATTCGGCCACAAATAATAAATTTTGCATCACTGACCCAAAAATATCAAATGTCAATTCTCATGAAAGTCTTGCAATAGAGGAAACAGAAGCTGTACCACCTCTTGCCCATGAACAATTTGAATGGTCACTGTTTTGGCCAGTTACTCAGCAATACTGTCCAGTGACTGTGTCAAAGAGACTGTTATTTTGATCCACAGTCTGTGTCCATAAAGCCCATCACTAAGAGGCAGAACCTCCAGCGGGACCCAACCTGGAGACATGCCTCACTTGTGCAGACATGCTTCACTTGTGAGCTCCTATAGTGTGAAGTGCACATAAAGACCATCCTGGGGGTTAAATAGACCCTCTGAATGACCTGCAGGCACTGTGACCAGGAATTTGAGACTTCACAACACAAAGCCTTCAAGATACATCAAAACAGTTGTGCCCAAGCCGTGCACAGCACCGTCAAAGCCCTCTGGCTTTTGATGGATCTGTCATCTGAGTCTTTGTTATGGTCTGTGCTTCTAACCTTTAACGGTGAACTCTTGTACATCGGCAGCTTATTTCCTCAGACCAGCATGACTGGCGGCAACTGATGTTAATGGACAAAGTAGACAATGTGGGGAAGAGTGCTAATTTTTAGTTCCTTCCCCCTAATGTGAAAGGTTTTTGTTTGTCCTTCAAACTAAGCAGCAATTACAATGTATTAGGGCTGCACAATTAATCGAAATTAAACCGCAAAGGCGATAAATCGTGATTAGGCAGAAGCTGCAATTGTCATGCGTATCTTTCAGTGAAGCACGGTTCTGTGATCAGCAGTAAATCTCCATCCGAAGGCCAGAGGGCACTCTCGCGCTGAACTCCAAATACACCTTGCAGAAGAAACCCAGGAAATTCCTAAAGCAGTTGTTGAATAAACAGAAGATTTAACTGCTTTCATTAATTCAACGTGACTAATAAACACATGACTTCCAAATACACCTCGCAGAAGAAACCCAGGAAATCCCTAAAGCAGTTGTTGAATAAACAGAAGATTTAACTGCTTTCATTATTTTGGTAGTAGCAAAGTCCACTAAAGGAGGTAGAGCTTTTTCGCATTTGGCTCCCAAACTCTGGAATAGCTGGAATAGCCACGTTCGGGGTTCAGACACACTCTCCCTGTTTAAATCTAGATTAAAGACACATCTCTTTGGCCAAGCATTCAAATAATGCATCTCATAATCTTTTACTGCAG
>NW_015540897.1:850986-855376 GCF_001515605.1 Sinocyclocheilus anshuiensis
TCGAGATCGCGATTCGACAGAAGCTGCGATTGTCATGCGTATCTTTCAGTGAAGCACAGTTCTGTGATCAGCAGTAAATCTCCATCCGAAGGCCAGAGGGCGCTGTCGCGCTAAAACTCCAAATACGCCCCGCAGAAGAAACCAAGGAAATCCCTATAGCGGTTGCTGAATAAACAGAAGATTTAACTGCTTTGATTAATTCAAT
The DNA here is from genome assembly GCF_001515605.1 of Sinocyclocheilus anshuiensis. Taxonomy (NCBI): domain Eukaryota; kingdom Metazoa; phylum Chordata; class Actinopteri; order Cypriniformes; family Cyprinidae; genus Sinocyclocheilus; species Sinocyclocheilus anshuiensis. The sequence goes on from NW_015540897.1 coordinate 851,192, forward strand.
GTGACTAATAAACATGACTATGACAATATATGGTTTATCGGAGTTCGTCTTATTATAATTTTTATTATAATAAAGTATATAATAATGCAATGCTAATCGACATAGCCTTTATCACTGCTTAGAATACTATGAAATATGTTGCGTGCCATATTCTGTGTAAGAAGCCACATCATCTCACAGAAGGATTTCTTTCAAACGCTCGACTGACGTTATGAAGTGAGTTTGGAGTAAAAACGTGTTATTAAACGTGCTTTCAGATGGAGCAGCATTTACTTCACAGAGCCGTAGTTCTGTTTAAATCGATTAAATAGTCTACGATTATGAATGCGATTTTGCGTAGCTTGTCAGTGAACTACGGCTCTGTGTAGTAAATGCTGCTCCATCTGAAAGCACATGCTGGAGATTTACTACTAATCACAGAACCGGCTTTACTGACAAGATATGCATGACAATCACATTTGATTAATCGTGCAGCCCTACAATGTATAGAATTTGTAAAACATTAATCTACCAACCTAGGACTAACCTACAAATTATCCCCCAAACTACAGTAATAATCAAAAATGACTGTATATGCTACACTGTGCCTACTGTAACTTAAAAATAAAATATGGCAACCTGTTACAGTCAATTTATTAAATTAACAACTGAAAATGTAAAAAACAAAATGTTGACAAGGCTACAAAGGAGCATTTAGCATTTAGTAATTCAAAAATCTATAAAGCTCATTCGTCTTCATTGTTTGATTTTTTAAAGCCAACTACATGACATGGGCGTTATTTGCCTTTTAAACGAATAGTTCACCCAAAAATGAAAAGTTGCTGAAAATGTACTCATTCTCAGGCCATTCATGATGTAGATGAATTTGTTTCGTAATCAGAGCAGATTTGGAGAAATTTTGAATTACATCACTTGCTCACTAATGGATCCTTTGCAGTGAATGGGTGCCGTCAGAATAAGAGTAAAAACAGCTGATAAAAACATCAGAATCATTCACATGTAAGTAACCCACTAACTGTGTGTTTGTAATAAACAATCTTTTAGATTTTTTTTTTTTTACTTCAAACTGTTGTTTCCAGCTAAAATTACTGGAGTCTATAATCCATAATATTGCTTTCTCCAGTGAAAAGTCATCTTGTTTGAATCAGGAGAGAAATATGCACAGATCAAGTACCGTTTACAAGCAAAAACAGTCCAAAACTATTTTAAACAAATATGTTGGTGGATTTCGATATGAGAGGGCTAACGGGGATGGACTTTTTCACTGCAGAAAGTGTTATTAAGGATTATGGACTCAATATATTGCCCAGAAGTGAAGGTTTAAAGTTAAAACTGCCTAAAGTTGGACACAACAACAGAGTTTTTCACTTCACAAGATGTTAACTGATGGACCGGAGTGGTGTGGATTATTGTGATGTTTTTATCAGCTATTTGGACTCTCATTCTGATGGCACCCATTCACTGCAGAGGATCCATTGGTGAGCAAGTGATGCTAAATTTCTTCAAATCTGTTCCGATGAAGAAACAAACTCATCTACGTCTTGGCCTGAGGGTGAACAAATTTTCACTTTAGGTGAACTGTTCCTTTAAAACTATTACTTTAAAATAATAATAATAAAACACTTTTGTCCAAGTTAATTTTTTACATGGGTACATACACTCAACCCTAGATGCTAAAAAACAACAATGAAACCAAAAACCGTAGTTTAAAAGGAATCCAAAACCAACTATTTTATCCTATCATAAATTCAACTTGAATTGCATTGGAAAATCCTCTCCCATGCAGCCAGAATTCTATTTTGTAACTTGGCAACCTTAAACTTGCAATGTCCATCCGCAAACAAACTCATTTAGACATCACAGGAAAACTACAAATAGATGTAAACAATGATCCCAGACTGTTGCAATCCATAAGAAGAACTGGATTGGTCGGTTTAGTAAACAGGAACATCGTCACTGGTTCATGGTTCACTGAAGCCCTGTCCTGTAACACACCTCACTGACAAGTCTGGATTGGAGTGTGTCGGTTACACTTTATATCTTGTTTTCTATACCCAGATTGAGAGACCGATAAGACAAGAGCTGAAAAACGCAGCCTGAGGGGCTGTGACTGAAACACAAGCTGTGAATTATCACAGTCGTAATGTAATGGGTCATATTGAAAGAACATTACGTGAACTGTTACCACAGAAACTTCAGCCTTAATCTAAACTCTAAAAATTCAAAATATCATTCAAACGATTTAGTTTTAATACACTAATTTTAATAATATATATGAAAATGCAACAAAATGTATTTACAATCCTTAATAAACCCATTCTCTGAGACTATATCAGGGTCCAAAAGTCTGAGACACTCTTTTCTATACCCAGTGAATCCCCAAATGGATTTTAAAATACCTTTGATTCAGATTAATATGTCAATGAATCATTCAGACCATTTTGTATTGTTTTGATCAATTCATAACAAAAAAGATTCACTCACAAATCAATTATTACTATGTCTTGCGTCTTATCACTAAGATGTATCACTGTAGAACTTTCTAAACTTTTCCATTTGCTCCACTGATTAAAGATTTTATTCAATACCATGACTTGACAACAAAAGCAATGAATAAAAATCTGATATTTCCATGTTTTCCATGACTGTGAGAACCCGGTTTCTAATTTAATACAGCTAATTTAATTTAATAATTTCTAATTAAATAATTTAATTTCTAATTTAATTTTCATTTAAAAAGACATCATAACAAATTATATATATATAAAATAAAGGCTGTATTTATTGTTAAAACAGTAACGTTGTGAAACATTTTTACAATTTAAAATAATTTTTTGAATATATTTAATTTAATTCATATAATGAAAAGCTGAATTTTCAGCAGCCATTACATCTCAATCTATGCAAAAAAAATGTTTACATGATAATGGAAATAATTTTTTCCCTATTTTTTTTTACCACAAAACTTTATTTCCACCAAAAAAAAAAAAAAAAGATAAATAAAAAAAAAAGATATATATTTCCAAATGTAAAAAACACCGATTTTTAATATAGTCTCAGACTTTTGAACCACGCTGTATAGTATGTATGAAAACTTTAAACATTACATATTTTGCCGTCTGTTCTCACTAGCCTTACGTCTGCAATGCTCCATGTCACCTATGTGGAAAGTTAGAGAGGTCAACAAGCAACTCACCATCAAGAGGGACATCGCACAGCCTTCTGCGAGGATTGTCCCGTCACTACAAGAAGAACCTCAAAAAGTCCAACCTCACTTTTATCATACAGATGAACTGGATTCATGCATTTACAGTCCTGCGTATATGTGTATCCCAGCCCTCCTCAGCAGCGCACACTGAGGACAAGAGCCTGGATGTCTGGCCTTTGTTCTGACATATTTCCTGAGCTGCATTGTTAGCCATGGAAAGGAAACACATGCATACTCGCGCACACTTTTCTGCAAGATTCTCCCGGGGGGATGCGATCGTCGGACAGCATGCAACATACTAGGAGCTCGACATTGTTTTTCTTTCCTTAACCATTTTTCAGAGGTCAAAGTTTAACCGGTGCCTTGCACAGGGCTACAGTTAAAGAGAAGACTCTTAACAGTCCTGTTGATCATTGACAGAAGTTTCCAAGCCGTCTGACCGGACCGTCAAACTCCCTCTGTCTCTGACATGACATTATCAGAATAGGAGGCCTTATTTACAAGTTCTTCACAACAGTAACTAATGAGTGTGTTTGACTCTAGAAGGTCAAAAGCCGAGGTGTGTAAAACATAATTACAAAACACAACTCAATGAAAGTGAGGTACTCTCAGTTCATTTGACACATTTTACCATGTTTAAATTCATTCTGCAGATTTTCCCCCAAAATCAGTGCAGAGATCCAGTATCTGGATCTGATGCAACGAGAAGGAAAATGTAATGTTCAGTTATGTATTAACATGCACCATTAAATATAAAGGACGCTTTCAATCTAAAACTAGAATAAGCAATATTTACATAAGAAAATAATAAAAGAAGTGATAAAAATTGTGTTTTAATTGACTTCAAAATTTGATGGGGGAAAAAAAAAAAGATTTTATAAAATGCATTTTAGGGCTTGCAATATCAATAAATTGTTTAACGCAAAATCAACATTAAAAAATACTATATCTGTTGAGGTGCTTATATAATATATTAA
>NW_015540897.1:855590-856223 GCF_001515605.1 Sinocyclocheilus anshuiensis
AATATTTACATAAGAAAACAATAAAAGAAGTTATAAAAACTGTGTTTTAATTGACTTCAAAATTTGATGGGGGAAAAAAAAAAAGATTTTATAAAATGCATTTTAGGGCTTGCAATATCAATAAATTGTTTAACGCAAAATCAACATTCAAAAATACTATATCTGTTTAGGTGCTTATATAATATATTAATAGTTATTATTATTATCATTATTAATTAATAAAATTGAAGAAATTTAGAAAGGCACTTTAAAATAAAAAGACAAAACATAAGAAATAAAAAAGCATAATTAATATATATGTGTGTGTGTGTGTCTGTGTGCGCGTGTGTAATTTATATACAGTTACACAATTTAATATATTTGTTATGGGTGTGCACGAATAATAATAATGATAATAATAATAATTACAGAACGTAAAAAAAATCTAATTTATACACATTCAAAAAATTTGTAAAATATGCATATAAAATGTGTGTTTGTGTTTGTGTATATGGACATACTATGATGTTTATATAAAATTAATTGTGATGTAATCGAAGAAAAAAGCACAGTATTTTTAAAATGTATATACTGTACTATATTATCTTTAAATATATATATATATATATATATATATATATATATACATACACA
>NW_015540897.1:856260-858799 GCF_001515605.1 Sinocyclocheilus anshuiensis
AAGAACAGCATTTATTCAAAATATAAATCTTTTCTAACAATATAAATTGCTTCCACTTCTTAATTTAACACATCCTTGCTGAATAGAAGTTTTAATTTCTTTCAAAAAAAAGAAAGAATACAAATTTACTGACCCCAAACTTTTGAACTGTAGTGTATATTGTTAGAAAAGATTTCTAATGCAGCCTTGATGAGCATAAGAAACTCCTGTAAAAAACATAAAAAATTGTTCTGATCCCAAACGTTTGACCGGTAGTGTATATATACACACACATATAGATATAAAGATAGATAGATAGATAGATAGATACACACATATACATATACATACATACATACATACATATATATATATATATATATATATGTATATATATGTTTATATATATATAACTGTACTTTTGACAGTTCAATAATCTCTATTTGCTTTTTGCTAAATATTATTTGTTTTGATGCTTTTTGCAAGACATTGCATTGTTTCATACTTTTCATCTTCAGAAAGATCTTTCTTCCTCACCATATTGCATGAGAACTGTGACTTGCTTAATAATGTAAAAATAAACATAAATATAAATATAAAAAATACATTGATTAAATAATAAATAACCTGATCTGCTCAACTCTACTTTGCACTTGTATTTGTTATCCTGGTGGTCAGGACAGGACAGCTCAGACCAGCATACATGAGCTCTTCAAACTCGCTGCATGCGCCTCCACTGCCATGAGCAGAATTAGCACAGGAGTGAATGTGTCAGAGGAGAGAGAGACCCTCGAAATGTAAAGGCCAGACGGGTCACAACCCTGTAACCAGCAGCGGGGGACCTCTTTAATGAATGCCCTAACCACTTCAACATCACCTCCTGTTTAGTTCAGGCCTAAATTAAAGTGAATGCATAGTGTCTGGAGACAGATAGAGATGATAGATAAGGGACAGGCCGTTCTTTTATGCACCGACAGGTATTAAATAACACGTCTGTGGGCAGACTTGTCACATGACATTCTGTGAACACGTCCTCCATTAAAGGAAGTAGATTTACTGTTCCCTTGAGCGTCGACCATGTTTTCATTTGGTGAAAGCTGTGTGACATGATGCCCTGAGGAGAGAACATCAAGCACCTGCCTCGACGAGTCAAATTCATACACACACTCATACTGTATGTATCATTATGTTGGATTTGTCAAGCTAACATATTATTATTGTACAAACTTTGGATGTGATTTCTAATTGCTAAAGCTTTCAAACAACATCCACAAACTCAACAGTCCTTCCCAATTATGATGACTGAATGCTCATAGCAGAAATAGCAGAGATCCTCCCCTCTGCTGCATCTGTTTCGTCTTTTTCTCCATTCCACATATTCAAACTGGCCACCACACTCCGTTCTGACAGACATATGAACCAATGGAATTTGCAGTCAATGGCATCAAACCTGGTTTGACACATCAATGCACCCTTTTTGATTCTGAGCTGTGCCGAGGGGGAGATTATCAGTGAATATCGACTTTCACTCTGTTCCTCACTCAAAGCTAACATATAGTATGATTTTTTTATTATTATTCTAAAGGATTTTATTAGGCCATGGGCAAAAAAAAAAATCCCAATGATTATTCAAATGTTCCGCAATTTTTGAAAGTAGGAAATGTAATTATAAAAAACCACACACACTCTTTTAAAAACAAACAAAAAAAAAAAAACACTTACAATGAACAAAAACACCCAATGGACGAAGTTGACACAACATGCAAATTTTTCTCTTTTTACCCTTTGAATAAAATAAAATAAAATAAAAATGCATGTTGCTGCAAGCATAGATAGATAGATAGATAGATAGATAGATAGATAGATAGATAGATAGATAGAAGTTAACTAAAATAAGATAACTTTAAGTTAACTACAAAATATGTTTGCGTGTGTGACGGCGTCCACATGTCTGAGAGGACTTGAATTCAACAAAGTACTTTGAAGGAGGGTATAAATAGAAGCACTCTCTCAGAACAGACTGTTCCCAGTGCTGGTCAGCTGTAAATGGGCCGGATGTGAACCTGGGTGCTGACAGGGAGCAAGATAGGAAAATACACACATACACACAGCACAGGAAACACACTGTCCTCACCCACAGGAAACATTCCAGCTTGACAACAAAACAACCTGCTGCGGCTAACTATAGTATGCTCTGGCACTCCTCCTGCTCTCGTAACTGTACAGGAAGTGCTGTGGGCAGAAGCGCACGCCACTACTGACAGCGGCTCCTGAGGGACGCCAACACACTGCAGCACAAACACCAGTGCTCAGCTGATGCATCCAAACATTTACATGCATTGTGTCCACTTGGATTCAGATTTCAAGAGGAGATTCTCTATTGTATTGCTATTTATTTATCTATTATTATTAATTCATTTATTATTATTATTATTATTATTTATTTATTTATTTTTAAGTCTACCAGGGTTGGGTTCTAAATTTGCACAGTTGCTTTTTGTTTTATATTACTATTCCCAGAAGAAAATTCAATAAACAGTTGTTAACAAAAAAAAAGAAT
>NW_015540897.1:859895-865266 GCF_001515605.1 Sinocyclocheilus anshuiensis
TTCAATAAACAAAAAAGAGGAGATTCTCCAGTTACTAAGTCAGTGTGTTGCTGCAAGTTGAGGAAGACAGACAGACACAGAGACAGAGACAGAGACAGACAGATAGATAGATACACAGAGACAGAGAGACAGACAGACACAAAGACAGAGAGACAGACAGACACACACACACACACACACACACACACAAGGACAGACAGAGAGAGAGAGACAGATAGATGACAGACAAACAGAGAGAGAGATTTATTTATTTATCTATTTATTTATTGACAAAACATTTGATTTCAAATGCTATTTACTATATTTTTAATTAGAAAGGTCAATTTTGTGTCTTTATAAATAAATAAATAAATAAATGCATCAAGTCGAATTGCTATTTTTTCTGTTAAAATTATATAATATAGTAAATAATAATAATAAAATAATATAGTAAAGACCATATGAAATCAAATGTTTTGTCAGAAAATAAATAATAAATGCTCAGTATACTTTTCAGTCAACCTTCTATAAATCAAAAGTTTTATGACTTAAAACAGATAATTGTGGACAGATAAATATAAATAAATAAATAAATGTATTTATTCATTAAATTAGTTATAATAATTATAATAATAACATGATGTTTCAAGCCAAAGGGTCTATTTCTGTATCCCTCCTATCCATCCTATTAAATCAAAGGTTAGTCCATATCTGTCAGTTATAGCCAACTATACAACTGTGTATAGTTGGCTATTTAAATCAAGGAAAGTCCTTCAATATGTCTCTCCTAAAGCCTTCAGTTTCACTTGTCCGATCAATTGAAGACTGAAGAACCTAGTGGTGCAGGAATGACACACTTCAGCTTTAAGAAAAGTAAAAGTTTCAAAAGCAAAACATAAACACACATAAAACACGCTGTGGGAAACACTGAGAATTACAGCCTGCACTGTCAGTCAACATTAAACAGCAGCTTACGTATGAAGAACATGGAACCGCAGCATTAATATGTATTGGTCTGTGAATGGGGAAGTAAATGAATAGGACTCGACTTTTGAAGAAAGTGAGAGGCCAAACGAGTGACACTTGTAAATATTTGTTTGTATTCAGGACACTGGGCCCATGATGACTTAGCTTAGTGTCGGTTTGTTTAGTGAGGGGCTGCTTTGGCTGTGAGGCTGCTGTGTCATTTTAGAGGTGAAATGGGTGAGGAGGGGCCCGTTGATGGAGGGCAGGCCCTGGAGCGTGTGAACTCTTTAGGGCAGTGGTCGCCAACCCGTCGATCGCGATCGACAGGTAGATCTTTATTACTGTCCCAGTAGATCCCGAAAAAAACAGTAAAATAAGTACAAAAATGCATTACGTTTATGGGGTTATATTAATGTATCACTGAAGGGAACTGTCTTGACAAAAGTTTCGATGGCAATGGCATTTTCTTCTCCTCCGTATAAAGCGCAACTCTGCTTTGTTTACAGCGGTAAACAAGGAAACGCTATATTGCGGTCGGTTCATAAGCAGTGTTGCCAAGTCTGCGGTTTTCCCGCGGAATTGGGCTACTTTAACACTGTTGCCGCGGGTTGTTGTTCATGTCCGCGGGTTGAAGCGACCCCAATAACGTGATATTTAGTCCCTGGTTGGGCCTAAAAAGGTTGGTGACCACTGCTTTAGGGGATTAGATATTTCGGACCCTCCTGTGGAGATCTATGTGAGCAATTACCATCCCAAGGTCACCGAGGACCAGACAAGAACCAAAAATTCAGACTGTTGTGTAGGGTTCGGTATATTTGAATTTGATCGATTCCCATTTGTCATTGCACCCAATCCAATGGAATGGAATCAGTTCAGTGGAATCACTCACACTGGCTCTGAATCTTGACCAACAGCTTGACCATTACAATGGTGATTAATTGCACTTTGTTTTAACAATACCTCCACCTTGTGGCCAGTGACTAATCTACTATTGTCTTAAGAAGAACCATTGAAAAAGCTTTACACTACAAGGTGGAAGTGGCTCCAATGCACGCATTATGCAAACACTTACATCAGAAATTTCCAAATTAATTGCGAGTCACCGCATGTGTTCCCAGTGTGAACTGTCAGATCAAAAGCATCTCAGCGTGAAGGTCCTGAAAAACTGCTCAAATCTGTACAAAGAAATCAGAGATGACAAAGTGAAACATCTAATCAGCTTAGAATTAAACACATGTTCATCAATATGGACTGATGGACAACATGAGATGCGTTCTGTTTCCAATCTGACGTATTAATGACGTTGAGTTAATTCTTACAGGTCTGTGTTGTTGACTGTGTGGTCAGGCTGCAGTATGGAAGTGTAGTGAGTGACTTCTGCCTGATTTCATTCTCTGATTACAGAACAAAAACATTTAATCATCAGCTTCCACCGCCTGTTTCTCAGTCACTCCTCATCTCAGCAGCATCAGCTACTGCCTGGCACACACACACAGTAGCTGTGATTGTTAAACCACACAAGATGCCGTTTTTAGCCTTGTTACTGCTTTAGATGGAACAGCAATGAGGTTCGCCACAGCTTGTCAATGCCTGACTGTTAATGCTTCTGGTTGACAGACATAATTCATGGATCACTCCTGTTATGCAGTACCTGTTGAGCTCTGAATACTAGAAGTTATAACTTAAATGTTTACACAATTGCCTGAAAATCAACAAAATGGAAATAGAAAGCTAATGTTTGTCATTGCCCAGAGAGGAATTAACATTTAGCTTTCATGAGGATGTCAATAATTTCATTTACTTCATAATTTTCTGAAATTACTGATTTCTGTAATTGTATTAAACCGGATGTAACACTTTTAAAGTAAACCAAACTACAGTAAATAATACCACAAAACTCAAAAATAATCAAATCTATTTCTTCTACTACTCTCTAATAGCTGCTGTTGTTTTCCCTCCAAAATTATGTCACTTCCTGGAGGATGATGTCATGAACTAGCTTTAAAGGGATGACATTAAAGATAAATCAGCTAAACTGATAAATTACATATTATCAAAGAGACCAATTATTAAATATGATTCATTTGAAGAATGACAAAAATATTTATTCTTTGTGAAGATTCTGCATCATTATCGGCACCAAACGTAATTACAAAAATGTTCAATTGTTTGCAAAGTCAGTGTTTTTATTGTTAAATAATACTTGAAAAAACATTTTCAAATGTTGTTGAAATAAAATAAATTAAGATGAGATTAATCAATTATCATAAATTAGAAATCTGAAATAAATATTTAAGTGTAAGTAGTAAAATGATTAAAAATAAAATAGAAATACATTTAAAGTTAAATAAAAATATTTTAATAGATTAATAATAATGAAAGAGCACATAACAAAATTACTCAAACTAAAAATTAAAACTGAAAATATAAAAATAAACATTAATTAAAAATATTAATAAATACAAGAATAGCATATAGTAAAATATCTGTTTAAAGTTTGAAACGCCCATCTTTCATTGTTCGGGCAATAATAGTCCTGATGCTAAAAAAACTATATATTACACTAGTGGTTCAAAAACTACACTTTACCGTTAATAAATAGAAAATGCATTTGATAAATTACCAGTTATTTTCAAGTTAATTACATCATCTACTCAGTTGTGATATGATTCATAATTCACCACTATGCTCACTTCATTGTCATAAAAGAAAGCTAACTAAAAGCTTTATAAATTGTGCATTGAACATTTTATTCAATATATTAAATTTAATCACACAAGCTCGTAAAAATGTACTGCATGTGAGGAACGACCCGACAGTACCAGTGTCGCCTGAACTGAAACTCCAAAAAATCTTTTAAGAGAAAAGATGTTTTGACTGTCTCTGGCAGCACAAAAAAAAGCTGAAATGAAGCTCGGTTTATTTTGTTTCATTGCTGGAGAACTTTGAAGTCTCTAGACATCAGATAAACACCACCGAACATTTGAGGACGAACAAAAAACACTATGGAAAACACGCCATGGGCCTTTTAAAGCATGCACATAGCACTTGGTTTACTGAAATTAGCAAAGCAGATTTCCTGCATTGAAGATTATTATTACTGCTACTCAGGGTACTCCCCTAAAGGAGGCTTGATCCCCCCCAATGGACGTCAAAACTAGATGTAGGGGAGGTCGGATAGAAAGTAGCACATGCATAATATAGAGATTTACTTATTAATATAAAGATGCATTTCTGTAGCTCTGACTGATTTTAAACTGTAATTTTTGCAGCCCCTGAAATGGATCATCTCGCTCATTCAAGGACGTGCATTTATTGCTTGGACAGAGCAAGAACACTTTCTTAAAATTCATGTCCAGATTCAGTCGAGTAATAAAGTTCACCCTCTTTAACTTTATGCTGTTGAACTGAATTAACTATTTGTTAAAATAACCACAATATTAACAGCAACACTGAAATACGAGTGCGCGGTTTCTCTGTCCATCAGACGCACGCTAAAGTTGCATGTGTTACTATAATAAACACCGCTTGTAGTGCTGGGCAGTATACCAGTTTATACCGAATACCGGTGTTTATTTTTGTTATGATATGAATTTTTAAAATACCGCAATACCAGTGTATGTCGCTGAAACAAAGTTCGGAACGCGACACTGTTTGAAAGGGGTCCCTTTTCACTGTTGCACTGTGGTGAGGGAACAGTTGTATGTGTTACTAAGCGTGAAAGTTCCGAAACTGAAGCTGTAGAACTAATAGAACGTGATGACACAGAAAAACTCATCCACAATATCCACATTGACCGCCACAAATATCCACCGCCCCCTGCCATCAGCTCCCGCGTCTCACACACACACGAGCGCGACTTTAGCACTAGATTTATCAACTTTCAGACCCTTTTAGTGGCTTTTTTCCATAGAACATTCCTACTGACAAACCTAGGATAAACCTTAGCTATGGTTCAGTTGGAAGATTTCGCCAGTGCTGTCCCGCGAACACGAGGTCTGACTTTCCCGGAGAAGTGTCACCTCTCTCGGCGTCTGTTCTGTGCAGTGAGCGACAGAGACGCAGTGCATTTAGTTGGCCGCACCGCAGCCGACTCGTCAATAAATGAGTACAAAACAGCATTTCCTAGCACCTGTCGCTTACTGATTGTTTGGAATTATAAATATGAGCGTAGTTCGTCTGTTAATATCACATGCACTTTTTTGTTTGTTGTTTTTTTTAGTTTGTTACTCAGACGCAGGCAGTGCCCTGCATGAGACAAAAAGGTAATATAGCCAAAACCGCATAGCCGCCGCTCTTTAGTGTAGATGCATGTTGATTTTATCAGACGATGCCGCGATTATAAAGGAGAGTGACTCCTGGTTAACGTATTAAAAGGGGTCGTGTTTAGTCACTATTTAGTGTGGTATTTTTTGACAATATTCAC
>NW_015540897.1:866081-866645 GCF_001515605.1 Sinocyclocheilus anshuiensis
TTTTTTGTTTGTTGTTTTTTTTAGTTTGTTACTCAGACGCAGGCAGTGCCCTGCATGAGACAAAAAGGTAATATAGCCAAAACCGCATAGCCGCCGCTCTTTAGTGTAGATGCATGTTGATTTTATCAGACGATGCCGCGATTATAAATGAGAGTGACTCCTGGTTAACATGTATTAAAAGGGGTCGTGTTTAGTCACTATTTAGTCTGGTATTTTTTGACAATATTCACTCATCATGACAGTAAAATAGGGCATTCTAAGTCAATATACTGCAGTATTTCCTCTCTCAATCAGTAGAAAATATGGTTAACACCCGGTATGCATGAAAAAAAAAAATACCGTCATGTACCATGAAACCGGTATAATTTTGAAAAATACCGTAATATCAATTTTTGGTCATACCGCTCAGCACTAACCGCTTGTTTTCTTTCAGAATCATCATTGGCTGGTTGAAAGAAAAATAGGTTATAAAGTTTTTACTTACAAAATGAAGATAAGGTAAAGGTGCAAATAATATCGGGGGAAGAAAAACTATATTCGACTCGAGCAAGACAGCTGATTTCC
>NW_015540897.1:866695-869025 GCF_001515605.1 Sinocyclocheilus anshuiensis
GCAAATGTGATATTGATTTCAATAAACAATAATTTTATATTGTGTTACATTTTAGACACAATATTGTCCGTTTTTGTGCAAGTTCGCCAACGAAAATAAAGCAGGACTGTGGTGCATCTCTGATCAACACAGCAGTTTCATTATTGAATGAATCCATGGTTTTGAACGAATCGATTGAGCTAATGATTCAGTGGGCCATTCATTAATAAAGTCACTGGCTTTGCTTCTGAATGAATCAGCCGTTTGAACTAATCGGTTGAATGAATGACTGAATGGCTCACTCATTAAGCCAGCAATTTGCCGCCACCAACTGGCTCTTTTAGTTTTATATTTAGAGTAGGATATTATAATATATAATACAGTATATTTGTTTTTTTTGTATGCTGAATCAAAATATTTCTTTCTTAAGCTACTTGCAATGTCTATTCAGTGCTTTTCTAATTTAACACAATAATGACTTTAAAGGGGTCATATGACATTGCTAAAAAGAACATTATTTTGTGTATTTGGTGTAATGCAATGGGTTTATACGGTTTAAGGTTCAAAAAACACATTATTTTCCACATAATGTACATTATTGATTCTCCTCTATGCCCCGCCTTTCTGAAACACGTCGATTTTTACAAAGCTCATCGGTCTGAAAAGTGAGGTGTGCTCTGATTGGCCAGCTATCCAGTGCATTGTGATTGGCCGAATACCTCAAGCGTGTGACGGAAATGTTACGCCCCTTACCATATTGTGATGCCGTGTGTGCGACGAGCGCCTGTGTGCCTGTGATGTGCGACGAGACAAATCCTGTAAAACCCATTATAAATGAGGCATTTGTTGCATCCAGTGGGGACATAATTACTGATTATAATGACTTATACTGTCCCGTGTCTGCAGTTATCTTTCACTAGTTGCATTCACTTGTTTCCCAAAGTCATCTTGAATGTTGAATTTTCAATACAACTGAAATATCTGAGAGAACATCACATAAGCTAACTTCATAAATTGATGTTGATTTTCCTAAAATTTGATTAGCGTTCCCTTTGGTTGTGCACTTGGAACTTCGTTTATGTTACTATTATTTTCTTCCTGTTAATGCAGCAATGCATCATGAAGTCAGAGTTATTTGATTTCAAGGGGAAAAAAGTAATAAATAGGTTGCTTTTTGAAGGTGACCTATCTTCTAATTAAAGCATTAGTGTATAATTTTGTTCAGTGTAATTCATTTGAGATGAATTAATTAATCGGCACATTGTGTAATTAATTAGATTAAAACCATCAACCCCCCCGAAGGTCACTGTGCTGTGCACCCTGCTGTTACACAGAAACTTCATAAACTGTTTGACTGATGCAATATTGAGCATTTGCAGTCTCAGTCCTGGTGATGGATATACAGGCCTCTTCTGCTTGAAAGATTCTATTAAAACAGCCGTCGGTCTTATTTGCAATTTCCATACAAAACTCCATAAAATACTCTAGCTGAATTACCATCAGCCACGCGAAATGAAAGTCCCGCTCTGAACTCAATCACATGTTTGGCTCAAAGACACGAGCGTCGGAGATGAAGGTGACATTCAGTGATTCTGAAAAGATAACAGTGAACACTGATAGCGCTTGTCAGCAGATTCGACCTTCATAACACAATAGATATCCTACAGATCTTACATGAAACGATAGGAGGGTCGGTATCAGCCTAAATAGATAGGGAAATTAAATTATCTTTCATTAGCCTTAAAAGGCAAATGTAAAAATCAATCTTAATATCTTCAGGTTTGTTTAATTAGATGTAAAACAGCTATTCAACCAGAACCAACAAGAAAAAAAAAACTCATTGCGAGTCTCAGAAAATTTTTTAAAAAATAATAAAATAAACAACCAAACAAGAACCAATAAGAGCCAACAATAATAAGGTCTGGACGCCTTTTAAAAATACAAATAATTTTAAATATTTTAAATAATTTTTAAATAATAAAATTAAAATAAAATTACAATTAAAATTTAATTAAATAAATAAAAACAAACTAACCAACCAACAGATTCAAGGAAAAAAGTATGTTTCATAAAAATACAAAAAAAGAAAGAAGGAGAGAAAGAACAACCCAATAGATCCAAAGAAAAAAATCTGAAACTCTTTCAGATAATAAAATAATAATACTATAATAACAGTAAATCATAATAAAAGAATTAAAAAAAAATCCAAATCAAATCTCTCACAACTGAGAATTTTTATCTCAACTAGACTTGTGCCGGTATTCGGTAATGCGATATATCACGGTAATGAATATGCACGATATTGTTATCGTGGGCACTTCTAAATACCGTGAATAATTATATATTACAAA
>NW_015540897.1:869046-870390 GCF_001515605.1 Sinocyclocheilus anshuiensis
AAGCGCGGACGAGAAGCACATGGCGGAACATGTGAGAGACGCTCTGGATGAAAGCGCACTTTCACTCTCTGACAACAGATGGCGCTAAACTGCAGAAATAATAATACTAATAATTAATTTTAATGCAGCCGTTACCCCGGAAACCCTGTAAACAAAGCAGCTGCACTACTTTCTGTTTCTGAATGGTGTTTAAATGATTTAAACATCAATTCAGATTTGTGTATTTGCTATGATGTTCATCACAGTGCCAAATACTTAAAACATGAGAATTTGATACCGGCATATCCCTAATCTCAACATTTCTTTTTTTCATCCTTTTTTGTTTTTTTGCTCTTTTATGCTTTCATAACAAACAGACCAGAGTTGAGGTAAAGGTCATTTCCAACCAGATAATTATGTTGACTTGACAAAGTACACAGTGTGCATTATCTGTCTCTATTATGCTGCATTGCTTTGAGCATATGAATGTGAGATATCCTCACAAGCTTAGAGCGATCAGAGAATACAGACATACTTAACATACAATATTTAAAAAAAAAACATTACATGACATTATTAACATTATAAAAATAAATATGAACCTAAAGTAAATATGAATAAATCTAAAGATCTAAAATAAATAGAAAATAGTAAAAAATAACAAATATATACACAAATACATACAAATTAGTGGAAATAAAAAAAGGCTCAATTTAAATGTGGAGGATGGCGACTCCCTTCACAACACACATTTTTTCCCCACACTTCTGATATGTATTTCAATGCAGTTCTGTAAAAAGTCAAATTTAGAATTTTGGATGAGATTCTATCACTTATCCTTGGTATTTCTCCACTAGGATTCGGAATTCCACTGTACATACTTTCCTCTTTTACAGAATGTGGAAGTCTGCAAGCCTATCCTTTAAAAACAGTCCGTGCAAGTCAACTAAAATTATCTGCCGTGGCTTGTTACAACATCTGGCATGAAATGGAGAGAAAAAAGTGGGGCTTTCTTCCTGTGCGCATTCAGAGTAAATGCAGCATGTCAGACCAAGGGATATATTACAACTAGGGCTGCACGATAAATCGCATACGATATTTAATGCGCATGTTGTCAGAAAGCCGGTTCTGTAATCAGCGGTAAATCTCCATCACCTGCGGGCTTTCACATTGAGCAGCATTAACTACACAGAGCCGTTGTTCACTGACGAGCTGCACAAAAAATCGCGCGAATATGAATGTGGTTTTGCGCAGCTCGTCAGTGCACAACGGCTCGGTGTAGTTAATACTGCTCAATGTGAAAGCCCGCAGGGGATGGAGATTTACCGCTGATTACAGAACCGGCTTTACTGAAAAGATGCTCGT
>NW_015540897.1:871698-872656 GCF_001515605.1 Sinocyclocheilus anshuiensis
CTGATTACAGAACCGGCTTTACTGATAAGATGCGAGTTAAATATCGCATGCGATTTATCGTGCAGCCCTAATTACAATCCATGAGGAAAACAACCCTTTCCCAGAGTTAAAAACACAGGAGACCAACCTGGATGGCCATGCCTATCTAATTACCTCATAACTCAACAGTCATCTCCTCTACAAAAACAAGAAGGATCCAGAACTGGGCGATCGCTAACATCAACAATGTGGCATAGTGGTACAAATGAGAATGTTGCACCCTGTCTGTCTCCTCACAGGCTTTTGAGAAGCCACAAAAGCACACTCTAAAAAAAGACGGTTCTTTAAAGGGGTCATATGATGCGATTTCAAGTTTTCCTTTCTCTTTGGAGTGTTACAAGCTCTTGGTGCATTGATTTCATTCTTAAAATGTAAATACAAATATAACTTTAAAAATGTAACTGGCTTCATATTGTAAGATTTTTTTTAATTATTACTTGGGTTTATGTATAAACATACCCAGTCACAATAAATATTAAAATTATCCCATGACTTTATATCACTTTTTTCTTTTAAGATTGTGAAGGGCTCACAAACTGTCCATTTTTGCTTTTGGCCTTCATAAACATAATTGTTTTTACACAAACACATGGACACACCGTAACTTTAAACTTACTTCATCATCACAACTTCATCATCTGCAGAGAAAAATCGCTACTTAATCACACCAAAATGATGGACTTTAAGGCATCATACTGATTGGATTGGGATTGTTTCACTGAAACTTGGTCTTCATCACATCTATTTTTTGTTCTTATTTTGCGTTTTACTTCTTTATGTATTTATTCATGTTCAATGTCAATTGTCATTCATTAATGTATTCAGCTAATAACTGTTGTTAAGAGCACTGACAATTTTGTATGTCAATAAAAACATACTTAATTCACACAACATGCTGCTGTTGTTGTTATTGTTGTAG
>NW_015540897.1:873021-884281 GCF_001515605.1 Sinocyclocheilus anshuiensis
TTCATTAATGTATTCTGCTATTAACTGTTGTTAGAACACTGTCATTTTTGCTACAATTTCACATCATTAAAAAAAGTACCTAATTGACACGTTCTTGTTATTGTTGTTGATTTTATGTAAAACCCTAATAGACAGTTCAAGATATTATAAAACCTGGCAGATAGAGGGGTAAAAAACAATATTAACGTTTAGAACCATTTTTCTTAAGAGTGCAGAGGAGCAGGATGTCCTAGGAGTTCCAGGTTGCCAAGTGCGATTGACACAGCTCCTTGCCAAGTATTAGAAAGCTGACAAGAAAATCCCTCCAGCTCAGTGTCAACAAAAATCCAGCATAAAAGCCACATTCATCAACAGACAAAAAGACAGAGCCGGACAGAAGCGACGGCGTAGAATCTACATTTTGTCCATCCCATGCAACCATGCTTGGGCCAAAAGAGGTGTTTAAGTCAGACAAGCCTTGTTATGCCCCACAAAGAGAGCACGCAAGCGGAACTCTGGGGAAAAAAATACAGTTGCCCTTAACCCTTAATCTATCATGTGGACTGTCATTTCATCCTCAAAGCGATGCCCGCGCTGCATTAAAGTAGATTTAAGTGACTGTATTGAAGTCTTTTGTACTCCATTATCTTCTGTTGACAGAGTCTTTGTGAAGGGCTTTCTGCAACAGTGGGTCTGTAATGTCCTGAAAGCCAGACTCTGAAAGAAATATCTGACCATCCCATTCATGGGACTTCTGCTGCATGTAGTGCCTCGCAAACCAGAATTGGGATGGGATGTTTTAGGGTTTTCAATTTAACACATTAATTGAATGCACAATTATATAAATTACATAAATGAAAATAAAATCACTAGAGATGCAACGATTGCAATTTCACACAATAAGTGCCAAGTGCAAAGCAGGGCTCACAACAACTTTTTAAAAGTTAACTATGGCACCCATTTTTTCAGTTATATGGTAATTAAGCAAGCAATATTTAGAAAATTCAAACAATACTCAAAAAAAAGTCATGTAATTTTATGGCTTAGAAATTTAAATGAATACATAAAAATGAAGAAACAATCTAACAAGAAAAAACCAACTAAACTAAAAGCAAAGTGGGCTCACAAGAACCGGAGCTTTTTAAAAGTTAAATATTGCCAAAAAAAAAAAACTCTAAAGCAAATAGAAATTAATGCAATGTCATGGCTCAGAAATTAAAAATAATTAAATAAAAAAAATTATTAATTATAAATAAATACTTTTAAAGGACTTTTTTGTAAATATTTTTATTTTCAAATTTTCCATGAAACCCCTGATTTAAGCTCTTTGAATTATCTTCATTCTTGGGGATTTTCTCACCAAATATTTGTTAAATGGTCATCATATGTAATATTTGATTACAATTTGTAATCACCTGACAACTCTGGACTTCTTTCTCCTGTGAATAAAACAATAATTTGTAAATCCCTTTCTCCGATTTCAATGGACTGTCAAGATTTTGACGTTAACTGACGTATGATTTTCTTCTGCTGAAGTCAAGCGTGAACATTGGGAAATTGGAAAAATGATATCCTTGAATCGCTCTCATTCACGCAGGCCTTCATTGAAGGACTGAAGTAATGTGAAGCGTACAGTCCTTTGTGTCGCCATTCCCTGGACTTACAGCAGCTTAAACATCACTCCCACGTGTAACACTAGCACATGTATTTGTCATTCTGTATCTAAAAGTCAGCTAAACCTTAGAGGTAATTTAATGAAACACTATCAGATGCCCTTTATTATCTGCTTTTGAATTTGCAACAAGCAGAGCGAAACATGTTAAACACATTAAGGATCTGAACTACCATTTAACTGCACTTTAAGAGAATCTGGTTTAGCTGGAATCTATTCAGCCCTTTTTCCCCATCATCAAGTATAAGTTGTTTTTTCTCACCATAGTAACACTGAGATATTTCTTTGGGATTCTCACAAGTGTGTGTGACTTCTGTTGAAATGACCAGGCCACCGGTACAGCACTGACCTTCAGACAAATATGGAATTATAAGGCATGTGTTCCAATTCCACTTAAAGAGTGTCCAAACCAAAATACTTCATAAAAAAATACTATTCTGTGTAATGGATTATAAACAGCCCTGACTGTGTCCTGTCTACGACTGACACTATTAATCAAACAACAGATAATCAGCTAATGCAGTGTGCCACAGGTTAGGTCAAGGCCAATTACAAAACCTAGTGAGCTACCAAATATTGTAAAATATAAATGTGAATTTTTTTCATTTTTGAGTACTGAAAAATTAGTATAAATCAGCCTTTCTAAATGCAGGATAAGGCAACTACTGGTCAACCAAAATTTATTTTTTTTGATAATGCTCGAACTGATATATTAGAGAGCTGATATAAAGCCGATACATGTGATATCACACTCTCTCATGTAGATATAGTAAAGATAGTAGAAAGTAAAAAGCCATGCATCATTTATGCAGTGAAATGTATAAAAAGTAAACACTGTAACCAACAGTAATCTGTTAAGTTTGTGCAGATGGAAACATATTTTCAATAATAAAATGGTAACAGTAATTTTACGGTAAATATGACATAAATATGACAGCAGCAAACTGGATATTGTTTGTGGCGTTAAATGTTTATTAGATCTTTAAAGACTTGTTTAAATTATATAAATACATATTTACTGAATGACGGTGTACAAAAAAGTATTACAACGTTTACATTTTTATTAGACAGAACTGCTAAACAAAGACAGTAAACTAATGTGTCGTCAGCATAAAAGTCCTGCCACAAATACACACTTCAAAAGATCCACCAGCTGTATTTGCTTTAGTCTGCGAGATTTGTGGCCTTAAATGTTTATTAGGCCTTCAAAGTCTATTTTAAATCATATAAATGTAAAATATGGGAAAAAAGGTATTTAGCATTTGAATTTTTATTATGAGAAAGAGCTGTTAAACAAATATAGTAAACTAATAAACTTAAGACACTTACCAGCCAAAAAAAAAAAAAAAAAAATTAAAAATGCCAAATATCGCCCAATATATCGGCCTTGACAATATATCGGTTGAATCAGTAAAAAATTGAATTTTTTTTATTAGACAGAACTGTTAAACAAGGACACTAAACTAATAAACTTTAAAAATAAAAGTCCCGCTTACGACACTTAGCAGCCAAACAAAAAAAACTTACTGGCTGACGCTGCTAATTAAAAATGCCAAATATCGCCTGACATATCGGCCTTGACAATACATCGGTTGAGCACTAAAGGCAATCTATACACTACAATAAAACTGGTGTAGAAACAATTTTTACTCAGAAATTGCTAGTAAATTTCACAATTACAAAGAAATGGCAAGTAACACTTCAAAACATGAAATTTTGAATTTTTGAAGTAGAAACACTGAAATTTTATTTTCTTGCAAAATGTATTCCAGGAATCTTTATTTACAACTTTAAAAAAATATTTTTGTACAGTTTAACGTGCCTTAAAAGCCTGTGTAAGTATGCAGCTCGCTATGTTTCATGTTCACATAAATGTTTTTAATGAAAAGAGAGAGCCAGTTTGACCCTAAACCCTTAATCTTAACTTTAAATAAATATGAATGTGGGAGGACAGATAACCTCAGGTAAAGCAGGTGCACACCGACACAAACATCGGCTGTCCATGTATGTGCTGTGAGAGGTCTACCAGGGGTCAGGTATAGTTCCTGAAGCACTGATACTTTCATTAAAGCATGGAGGGAGCGGCGCAGAGGTCAGTGGCCCTCAGAGGCTCTGCACAGAGAACATACTGTTTTCTGCTGGCCAGCAGGACACTGGAATGTTGGGAGGGATTGTGGGTAACTTTCACTGTGCCACATACCTTATCAGATAATTACAGAGCAGAGGCGGGAGGGGAAACCCTGCCGGCGGTCTGTCACAACGTAAACGAGGCAGCACTGTGTTGAACAGACCTGCGCTGTTGTCCCAACACACATGCAGAGGAAGTGACACTTCGTTCAATGGAGTGATTCAGAGACTATGGACTACGTTCAAGATAACACACTAATATATGACTCTCTACAGCACAAAAAACATAACACAAAAAAAACAAACATTATATTTGCATTGCCACCACACACCAGGGTTGTTATGGTTAAACTAAAACCATAAAAAAATAATTACTTAAAATATAAAATTAACTAAAATTTTTTTTTTAAATCTTAAAGAATCAGTTCACACAAAAAAAAATTTTTTTATGAGAGTACAAACAGCTGATGAATTATTTTTCTCAGTTTAAACTGATGTACTAAATAAAACTGTTTATAAAATGTACATACATTTAACAAAAAAAATATTAAAAATGACAAAAATAACAAAATTACTCAAACTTTAACTAAAATTAAAACAAATAAACAGAAAGTGAAAATAAAATCTAATTCAAAATATTTCAAACTATAATAGTATCTCAATAAAAAAAATGTGAACAGGTTGATTCATAAACAAATGACTCTTATGGATGGATGGATGGATGTTTTGACATTTTCCATGGACCAACGGTTTGAAAACCCCTGATTTATTGTCTTTGAATTATCTTCATTTGCCACTCGAATATAATGCAATGAGGTCATGTGACAACCATTAAGCAAAGAAACATTGCAAAAACCTACTGTTTCACTTACTATTATAAACACTACACATCATTCACCTTGAAGTTACCAATGCATTATGAACATAGCCAGTGGCTAGCAAAAACCCTTTTTCTTTTTTCTTCTTAACCATCTAAAGTTCATGTAGGCATTTTATTATGAATAAAAGCAGAATAAAGTTTGGAGAGGAACACGATAACACCATGCCTAATTCTGATTTAATCTAGAAAACACACAGACTGAATGAAACCCACAATTGTTCAAATGATGGAATAAATTTCAGTTTGTTGGCTTGCGTCCTATCTGCTCTCTCCTTTTTGCAACAGGCCAAGAAAACATTGTGACAATGGAAAGTTTGTGAACGGACAAGCAAATAATATTTTACATGGACTTCATTCAAACAGATACAGGACCAGAATCAAATCTGGCTTTCAGAAAGGCAGTGCATAATATGTGCTTCTCATTAGTAACTGACATTTAAACAAAGAAACAAATTACACAGAAACTGAGCCAAAACACACCTGTCACTGAACACATGATTCTGTTCTGCTTTAATATTTAACAAACGTTTTCACATTATTCAAATACAGTTTGGTGCAGTAATTCAGGCGAGTGCATGAGTGCATCTGAGAGAGAGCCAACATATAAAATATCATAATGAACATATACAGGTCAGTGACCTTGATTTCCTTGAGGTTTATATTTGCTCCGTAAACCCTGTCATGTATTGGACAAGTGACTCATTGTTAAAATGATTGTCAATGTCAATACCCTACAAGCAATAACAATCCTTCTTTTTCCCCCTGATGCTAAGCCTGGCATTGTGCTGCACTTCTATTTCCTCTCAGCGTTAACAAGCGTGGCATGCTAGTCCACAAAGACGACTCAAACCCAGGTGTTACACAACATGTGTTCTTCAGAACAACACTTCCAAACACTGAAGGGAGGCCTTTTCTTTCTGTCTCTCACTTCCTTCACAAAATCTACCATCCCTGAATCTGTAAAAACAAGTCAATCCAACACAAGTTGTAGCACTTCAGGCAATACAAAAGCTTCAAGCTTCAACCACGATAAAACATTAAAAACTGCATTAGATGACGGCAAAGTTAATCTAAATGTAAAATTGGGGAAATAGGCATGCACAATTAAACAATAACGATATGGCCCCAATGATATCTCGGGAAAAAACCAAGGTAGAAAACACAACGTCAACTGTTACCAAACTTTTTACCAGTCAAATTCTGTTCTGACATACAAAAAAAAAACTAAACTAAATAAAGTAAAAGTTAAGTCAGAGTCTCCAGAGTCTGTCATTTGTGCTTTTTCTCCATGACAAACTTGAAAAATTTTTGAAACTATGACCATAACATAATTCAAGTGTATCATATTATATTGTATACCTCAGGACATTATTTTACAGAAGTGCATCTGGGAGAGAGCCAACATATGAAATATCATAATGAATATGACAGACATAAACAGGTCAATGAGATGGTGCTCTGCTTTTGTCTTGATCTATCTATCTATCTATCTATCTATCTATCAGCAAATAGAAAATACAAGTCATAAAAACAATGACTTTAACTCTTTTCTGTAATGATAAAAATTACTTTTCTGTAATTTTCTTTTCTATTCTGTAATGACCAGCTTTTAAATATTTATATTAATGTTGTGGTGATCAATATATATCAGTATTTTGTTTTTATACATTTTTAAATAATGTTTATATATGTGTGTGTGTGTGTGTGTGTGTGTGTGTGTGTGTTCACAAAAACAAACCTGTGTGTGTGTGGTGTAAAAATATTAATAAATAATTTAAATATTGCTATATATTAGTAGATAGCATTTTTAACTGAACAACTCTATCCTTCTCACAAACAGACCAACATCTTTAACTAGTGTTTTAATTAGTGTAAGAGCAGGACTGTGACCCAAACCTTCTGAAGGAGGCCCAGAACTCCATCAGATACTAAGATCAATCACAAAGGCAATTAATCAGCCGTTACACTAAGAGATCCAAGCCTGCCCACTTTCACCTACGACAACAAATCTTTAACAATCCCCTAGATTTGCCTCAGCTGGCAAAAACCGTAGAGCGAGGGAATGCTCTGACAGGTAGCCTTTGATCTGCTAAATCTACGTGTAGCTAGAGGCAAAGGGTCTAAAAATAAGAAAAGGCATTCATCTTGAGGAACAAACATGAGCTTGGCCACAAAAGTTAGAGATGAGAGCCAGAAAAAAGATGGGCGAGGCATGACTGAAGATAACTTTTTAACCAGCACATGTTCCTACACCTGACTGGTCATGTTTTTCACTCAGGATCCTTTTGTGTCCCGCACAATCGCTCTACGATGGCACAAAAGCCCAAGCAGCCGTGTGTGGAATGGCTGAATGGCGTTGTTGGGGAGAGAAGCTCGGCCCTTTTGAAGTTTCATGCCGCAGTCGGACAGGAATACTGCGAGCAAGCGCTGAGATAAGACCAAACATTGAGCTGAATCCCTGACAGGAGGGAATGTGTTTCAGCTGGGTGCTGACAGAACATCCAGAATATCCCAGTGGGACGGGAATGGGTATAAAAACAACACTTGCCAACCGTCATCTGAACTCTCTGAAAACATGCGCCAGTTTCAAAATGAGGCATAATGAAAGGAATAAACCTGAAAATGATGTCATTATTTACTCACCCTCATGTCGTTCTAAACCTGATGAATCCTCAAGCAGGTCTTTTCCATACAGAAAAAGACCAAAATCCTAACACAAATACCACTGTATGACTTGTAAAGATAGTTCATCCAAAAATGAAAATTCTGTCATCATTTACTCACCCTCAAGTTGTTCCAAACCTGTATGAGGTTTCTTTATTCTGTTGAGCACAAAAGAAGATATGTTGAGGAATGTGGGTAACGAAACAGTTTCGTCCATGGCTACCAGCAACAGTTTGGTTACCAACATTATTCAAAATATCTGTTCAGGGTGACAAAATAATGACAATTTTCATTTTTGGGTGAACTATCCGTTTAAGAAGTCTAGGAATTAAGTCTGGAAAAAAATAAAACCATGATTTTATTTAAAATTAAATGTTAAAATGTAATAATAAATACTGTTATTCTGTAGTAATAATTATTATCAGAAATCTGTAATTTGTAATTATGGTGTAATTTCGGTTGAAGAAAATGGATGAATTGGACAAATTCATGTTTCTTTTTTGCTTTTTCACTTGCTGCTAAAAAAGGATGTTTTTTTTAATGCTACTGCAACAAAATAAAGAGCAAACGGCGTGCATCAGGTGTGTAATTGTTGATGTGTGCATTTAATCTTGGTTTGGCGCAGGTAAAAATAAAACCATGCAGGTTTCAAATGACAAAGGTGAGAAAATAATTATAAAATTGTTGTTTCTTTAAAGCAACAAACAGAATTGTAATCAGTTTTTTTGATCAGTCCAACTGAGTTGCTGCAGGAATGTGTTACTAAAATCTTGAAGCAAGTTTGAATTTTATATAATAGGACCCCTTTTATAAAGAAAATCCAATTTTTCCCACTGCAAAATGCACTCACCATATAGATACAATCACTTTGGCATGACTTGAAGGCAGAATGATACTATCAGGTTTAGAGCCCGAACGATATGGTTTTTTTGGGGGCCGATGCCGATACCGATATTAGGGAGTAAAAAAACGACAGATGCCGATATTCTCTTTATGTGTAGGCTATATTATAGTACAGTATAGTCAAAAGTTTGGACACATTTCCCATTCGTGTGTCCAAACTTTTGACTGGTACTGTATATAGAATACAGTATATAGCCTACATAAACAGAACATATATACATAAACGCATTTTTTGCAATGATAACTCAAATGTGGTGATCAAACACTTATAATGATGTGACAAACATAGGCCTATGTAGTGGAGGCAGGGTATTTAACAATTTAACAATAAACTTTAAAATTTTATAATTTAAAATGAGTCTGACATCAGTGCACTTAACAGTAAACTTCACTTCACTTATTATAAATAACTTAAATAACACAAATAGAACAAAATATATATAATATTTTGTCACGCCGCGCGATGTGATGTAACCGATGTGATAAGCATGAGTTCTGGGCCGCGGCGCAGCCGGTATAAACACCAGCATTGACTGAATGGCCGCAATCAGCTTCGGTGGCCGCAACACAGGCTTTAATGTGCCGCAGACGCGTGCCGTGATGGGCAGATCAGCTCTAGTTTCTAACGTCACTGAATCTGCTGTTAAAAACGAGCCATCCATTCATCATATCATCATGCAAAACTAAGAATTAGAATCATTGTAATGTGACGATCAAATATAGGTGCGGGTGGGTGGCGGGCGGATAATTTGAAGCAGTGGACTCGGGGGAAGTTTGAGCTCATCCGTGCATCTCTACACTACACTGACCTGGGTCGCCAGTAGCAAACAATGGAGCACGCTCTGCTGGACAAACTAAGTAATTACACCATTCAGAAGCATTTAATCTGCGTTATATGTTCTGTAAAAAAAAATTAATATCGGCGGCATATTCGCCGATACCGATATATCGGTGACAGGCTCATATCGGCCGATAATATCAGCTAAACGATATATCGGTCAGGCTCTAATCAGGTTCATGGTTGAAGCAATAAGCACAATATTCAGATATTTACTATTACTAATATGTGTGTGTGCATATTTATTCATCTACTTATTTTGAACAATCTCTTGCAATCTATTACACATTAAGCATTTAAGGCAGATATTTTTTTGTTCTTCTCATGCAACTTATTGCACATTGTTCAGCCTTTTAAACGTACATGCTTCTACAACGCATTGATTTTCCCCCAGGGAAGATCGATCTTATCCAAATCAATGGAAAAATGGAAAAAATTATTATGGCATGCACAAGGATAATTAATTGTTCGTAATCTAATTGCATTTTTATAGGCATTTAAACCTGCGGCAGCATAGATCTCTAGTCTCATTAAAAAAATGTATTGATCTTCTAAAAATGAATGCACATTCCTCTCATGAATTGAACACCACAGGTTCATCTTCACATCAAAGTAATGCAACATGGATGTTAATGGAATATTTCACCCAAAAATAAGTTTAAATTGTTATTACCTACTCAGAATTGCAATCTTTTTTTCTTTTTTTTTATCAGTCAAACTGGGTTGCTGCAGGAATGTGTTACTAAAAGCCGGAAGCGAGTTTGAATTTTAGCTAGGGCTGCACGATAAATCGCATGCGATATTTAATGCGCATCTTGTCAGTAAAGACGGTTCTGTAATCAGCGGTAAATCTCCATCACCTGCGGGCTTTCACATTGAGCAGCATTAACTACACAGAGCCGTTGTTCACTGACGAGCTGCGCAAAAAATTGCGCGAATATGACCGTGGTTTTGCGCAACTTGTCAGTGAACATCGCATGTGATTTATCGTGCAGCCCTAATTTTAGCATTTTATTTTAGAATTCTATCATCCTGAAGTCAATGGGTTTTTGGTTAGATGTCTGCTTGGGCGCTTACAAACTATTCTATCTTTCCAAGTTAGACTTTGAATTCCAAGTTCAAACTAGATTTTTTTCCAACTAGATTTTAAATGAAAACTGAAAGTGTTGTTGGAAGCTTACTGATGGTGATAGTCGTTTATATCTGACTTTAGGTTTTTACTTCTATCAACTGTATTTAGGCGTCAAATTAAAAAAAGATGAAGATTATCACGATGAACAAAACACATAAGAATCATAAATTATTGCTATTTATTTTCTGCAATAATCCAAAAGCCAATGGAAAAACACAATTTGCTTTTGCTGAAGGAACCAGGGTGATGAACATCCAGGTCGGCCTACAAAAATCTCTACTGCAGACAGTGTTGGAAACTTGTTCGAAAAGTCTGCAATTCTGTTCAATGCCTCTTAAACACAGAAATGCAAAAAAAAACAAAAAAACATGCACACGACTGCAGGCGTAAACTCTTGCAGATAGGAAACACATTAAGACATCAAAGATGTTTGGATGCAAAGACCAGAATAAGATATTTCTCAGAAGTGTTTGGCATTTCTTTCCTGCTAATGCAAGCAGACAGACAGTATGCTGATTAGCCAATAGTAAGCATCTTTCCATAACCCAAAACAGCCCCGAGATTTATCAAACTCAAATCAAATCATGACCACAACACATAAAATCGCACATTTTTGCCCTGACAAGTTTGAAAGAGGAAGTTATGGGTGTGACTTGCAGCGTCCCATTAAGGGAACCACGACTGCAGCCGTAAACTCTTGCAGATAGGAAACACATTAAGACATCAAAGATGTTTGGATGCAAAGACCGGAATAAGATATTTCTCAGAAGTGTTTGGCATTTCTTTCCTGCTAATGCAAGCAGACAGACAGTATGCTGATTAGCCAATAGTAAGCATCTTTCCATAACCCAAAACAGCCCCGAGATTTATCAAACTCAAATCAAATCACGACCACAACACATAAAATCGCACATTTTTGCCCTGACAAGTTTGAAAGAGGAAGTTATGGGTGTGACTTGCAGCGTCCCATTAAGGGAACGGTGCTCTATTACAGTGTTTCCCAACCTTTTTTTAGTCGCAGCACCCTTTGGAAATTTTAACAAACTTGTGGCACCCTACAAAATT
>NW_015540897.1:884332-895987 GCF_001515605.1 Sinocyclocheilus anshuiensis
ACATGCATAGAGCGGGATAATACGCAGAGCGTCACACCACGTGAAAGTGAAACCTGAGCTGTGAACTAATTTTCGGCAGCCGAAATTTCGGTGCATCTCTAACTATTGGTGACATCAGAAATGGATATTATATAATAGATGCTTTTTTGAACATTTTAGCTATTTAAAAATATTAAAAAAGGATTTTTTACACGGCACCCCTGCTCTCGACAGACGGCACCCCAGGGTGCCGCGGCACCCCGGTTGGGAAACACTGCTCTATTACACCGTCTAAAGTACGTTAAGTGCCCATGCTGTGCTCTTACTACATCTGATAAACAAGCACCCACAATTTCTCCTATAGATCTACCTGGTGCAGGTAACTGTAGTCTGTCACTCCCCTGTAAATCCCTGGAATTTCCACAGGCCCTTCTCCTGACGGCCTCCCCCACCCCTCCCTAATCCTACCACACAACTGTCTGTGTCATTTATTCCCACTGGAGGGATGAAAGGAAGCTTAAGAGTGTGCTTGGAAGATTTGGGCACTGATAGTTAGGAACAGATGAGAGACCGCAGTGAGTTGTGATTTACATCAACCAGTCAAACAAATCTCAATTTCTTGCAGTCTAAATTTTCCTTCATCTCATCTTATAAAATTCTACAAACATTGTCATGTTATCTGAAGTCATGCTGCCTGCGATGTTCATTCAAACCATTTTGGTTGAAAAGTAATGGATGCAACAGGCTTCACCTACTGGCAAAAACTGGAAGGTATTTTAAGACTACTGCAATAAAATAATGAGCAAATTATGTACATTAGGTCTTCAAATGCCAGTTTGTGTGCAAATTTTATCAAAAAAATGTTAATTATGGGAAAATTGTTTCCCATAATTCTGTGTGGCAAGAGCCTGTCGCCCAGTAAATCTGTATTTTCTAGCATGCATGATCACTATTATTTGTTAACAGTACAAAAAAATGTTCACACAATCTCCTGCCAATTTGTAACAATTTTACATTTTGGTGAACTAGTAGCTAATTTGTATGAATTCACAATAGATTTCACACAGTAACACAAACAAACAAACACATGGTGTCCTGATTATCCCACTGAAAAACAAAATCACTACCTTTTAAAAAAGTTGTTTTCCCATGAGACTGGGTTGATAAATGCAAATAAAACATGTATTAATCTTCTAAAAATGAATGCACACTCCTCTCATGAATTGAACACCACAGGTGCATCTTCACATCAAAGTAATGCAACATGGATGTTAATGGAATATTTCACCGAAAAATAAGTTAAAATTGTTATTATCTACTCACCCTTGTGTCAGCAAGTAAGTAAACACCATAAAAGCAGTATACAAAAGCCATGTAAAGATATGTCTATTTCCACAGAAAAAGCAACAATTGCATAAAGTCTAGAACAGAATATTTTGCAAAGAGATGATTGTATGTTTCTAATATAATAGAGCAGTTTACAGATTTTATAAATCTGAATTATCTTTGCATAGATGTTCAAGATATTAATGATGTCAACAATTTACTGAACAAGAATAATTGTTCCTGAATGATCAGTCTGTATTCATACTGAACTATTTGACCTGCTATATGTACCATAAATGAGGTAATGTAGTCTGCTACAAACAAACCATGTTAATAAAAATATATTTTTAAGAGTCATAATTGAATCTTTGATGTTTTAACCCAAATTAAATTTAGAATTTTTTAGGGATTTGTGGAAAACAGAACCTATTATTATAGTGGAAATGATCAGATTTACGCATATAAACTGTAAAAATGTATTTTCAAAGTTGTAAATAAAACAGAGATTATTGGAGTATGTTTTACAAGAATTTACATGTAATTCAATGTGTTACTTGCATTACAAGTAACGCGAGTTACGTAATCAGATTACTTTTTTCAAGTAACCAGTAAAGTAACGCATTACTTTTTAATTTAAATTAATTTAGATTACTTTTTAATAAGAAAATATCTGAGTTACTTTTTTCAAATAAGTAACGCCAGTTACTTTGTTTTCCAATTTATTGACGGACAGCCCTCCTGTCCCATGCTAAAGGAAATCGGGAGTAAATGCAGAGGCGTTGTGTGCGCTGTGTAAACATGATGGTTACTATAGTTCTACACTAAATGTGAACATGCATTTACTTTTTACTTTTTATATTAAAAACAAACAAGCAAGCAAGCCCAGCTCAGATTTAAACAGTGACGCAAAAGCAATGCATTAGTAATGTAACGCATTACTTTCTATAAAAATAACTAAGTAAAATAATTAGTTACTTTTTTAGGGAGTAATGCAATATTGTAATGCATTACTTTTAAAAGTAGCTTTCCCGTCTGTGCCGATAGCCTCATGGGCAGCGCGCTGACATATAGATCCATTGTGCTATGGGCGACCGGACTTCAAATCCCGGCTCGCGGTCTATTCCCAATCCTGCCACCCCCCTCTCTCCCACCTTGTTGTGGATTACCAATTTAAGTAAATTTATTAAGTTGATCCAACTGTTCACATTTTACAGTGCAGGTTTGGAATGACAGGAGTAAATAATGACGATTTAATTTTTGGAATAAAAAATGATTCTATCTATTTATTAAACATTTGTGTCATAATATTGTGGTTGCCACCATATCATAAAAAGCAATAAGCCAGCTTTACAAAAACATACAAATATAAGGGTGGGCCAGATTTGTGGAACCCCATGTGAGACGGTTACCAAAATGAAAGATGACTATCAGGATACAGGCGCAACATTCCTCCACTAACACTGGTGCACTGGCTGAGAGCAAAGCAACAATGTGGGGCTTGTTGCTCCAGCCCTTCTGCCCCAAGTAACGCCCTGACTGGCCTTCCAAATCTGACCCCACCACCCAGAGCAGACCACCCCATCAGAAGAGTCCCATGTAAGACGTCTTTGAGCAGTTCACACAGTGAACTTTTCCCTGAAATATAGCATGCAATTCAACAGGGCTTACTGTGTTTGCATGTACAAGAATATTCCATTATTAATCAGAATTTGGCCTCTTTTGATTATGTAAACACATGAACCAATAGCTTTTGAGCATGCAAACATACTTTGCATGTAAATATGGTCAGTATGTGTCAACAAGTAGCCAGCATACATGATAGTCACCATTGTCAGAAATTAATTTATTAAAGACAAATATTTATATTTATTCATAAAAATGTATAATGTCATTAATTAAGTCAAATAATTCATCTAAGTTAAGTAATTACATTCTAAACAATTGGGCGCTATATTATTAAATTATCATTTTATTTTATTTTTTTGCCCTCACTTTTAAAATATCTGGGGTATTTTTATCACTTTTGTTGGCTTATTCCACCAAGTCCTGATTAATGTCTGACCCTGAAATCATCAATAATTTTTACAAATCATCCCAGACAATGTCCAAAGATGTAAAACATCTCTAAAATATCTGTAAATTATCTCTAAAATATCAAATTATTTTGATTTATGTGGTCACTAAAAAAATAGGTGTCCAAAAATAAATAAATAAATAAAAATAAATAAATAAATGAATAAATAAAATAAAATAAAAAGAATTGTGTCAGTTTTGATTATGTAAGCATCACATGAACCAACAGCTTTTAAGCACATTAAACGTACTTTTCAGAATAATATGAACCATGAATATGATGCACATATGAATGCATTCAGTATGTGAAATAATAAAATAAAATAATAAATCAAATTTAACAAAAGACCTAATCTATAAATAGGCAAGAACGCACAAATTTCCAATCTGGATTCCATCCGTAATTAAACTGTGCAATGATGCAACTCATTCATTGATCCAAATGTGAACAGAACAGTATTGTCTACGCTTAGTCTTGGGTTTGCCCTGATTTCTCACTGTCTGGTCGTTTTCTCACTGTCTGGTCGTGTAGGAGACTGTGTTTATTTTCCCTGTGAGGTCTGCACAGAAGATTCTGGGTTTGTTTTTCATACATAACTGTATAGGCGGGGTTGCTGATACAATCTAACATCTGTCAACACATTAAACACACTACCAACCAAAAGTTCAGACACACGACTGTCTTTTGACCTTTAAAGGTGTATGCTTAAATGCTTTAAAAGAGTTTTGTACATAAATAGCCTATAAATTGCACTTTTCCAACATGTAAGATGGATAAGTTGGATCAGATATTGAATAAAAAGCAGTCAACAAGTAGCCATCATACATGGTGGTCACCAGTGTCAGAAATGTATTTATTAAGGACCAGTTTTTATATTTAAAGTGTATAATGTCATCAATTTAAATCAAATAAAGAAATTAAGTCAAGTTAATTAAACGTTAAATAATATTGGGTTATATTCATAAAACAAATAAGCATCTGGGGCATTTTTTTCTCGCTTTTGGTGGCATTTCCCCCCAACTTCTGCTTAATGTCAAACTTCTAAATACCTCTAAAATATCAGACCGTTTTGATTTGTTTGGTCACTCCATAAAAAGTAGGTGTGTCAACTTTTGACTGGTTTTGACTAGTTGATTTATTTACCGACAACAACATAAAAATAAAACGAAAAGTAAAAATATATAACATCTGCACCAATTATTCATCTTTCTGAGAGAGGAAAAAGTTAAACCAACGTCAAAATACTGTTACAGCTTCACTGTCAAGTTCACAGCAACTTCAAGAACCTTCGACGGACTAGACATTCCTGCATCAACCCATGTGCGCCCTACCTTAGATAAGAGCCTCTTTTCCTCTTTCTTTTTCTCCACATGCTGATCCAAAGGCATCTGCAGAAAATCGTCTTCACAGCAGATGAAGCTCACGGTGCATCCCATCCAGACAGGTTCAGGTGAGCGTCCTTACGACCCATTCAACGCGTGCGTTCTCGTGATTATTCCTCCTGAAGGTCAGCGCGGCAGGTATGAGCTCTGATCAAACACTCGCGCATTTCAGCCCAAAAGAGATCCAACAGGCGTTATTCCATCAGCGGCGGCGTCTTCGCGCGCGATGTTCGCTTTGACCACAAAACTCCCATTCAGAATGACGCACCGAGGCAGTAGGAAGGACTGGAGAGTGAGGGAGGGAGAGTTTGTAAACTGGGATGTGTATCTCCACTGTCGCTCTCTCATGCCGCGCGCTATGAGCGCACACTCCCGGAGCCTCAGGAAACGCAACTGGCGTTCAATGTAAACACAGGCCGCTACTCTTGTAATGTGCGGAGCGTTTCATTGCGCAAACAACTGCACAGGTACAAGAGGGGTTTTCAAGTCATGTGGGTTTTACACTATCTGTATATATACCCATGTAACTATAGATTCAAGTGACTTTAAGCATTGGTAACATTTTAAAGGGGTCATATGATGCGATTTCAATTTTTCCTTTCTCTTTGGAGTGTTACAAGCTCTTGGTGCATAAAGAAGATCTGTAAAGTTGCAAAGACTAAAGTCTCAAATCCAAAGAGATATTCTTTATAAAAGTTAAGAGTCAGCCACACCTTCCTAAAACGGCTGGTTCTAAGATGCCCCCACATGTCTACATCACTATGTGGGAAGATTTGCATAACAAATTACAGACATAGCTTACGCATTTACGCAAATAAAAAAAAGTTTAATAATAACAATAAGGCAAAGGAAAAGGCAAAAAAACTACAATGATTTGTTTTGTTATTTAAATATTAATTTAAAAGTAAAATTAAACGTTAATTTCCATCTATGTATCTATCTATCTATCTATCTATCTAGGCTTTATCAAGGCCACATGACAGCTTGTTTTTATGGACTTTCCTTTTCTAGTTGTCAATAGAGTTGTAAGCGGTGAGATCAAAGCAATATAATCAACACACGTTGATCATCAACACATCAGTACACGTAGTTACTGATCCCGCCATTGTTTTCATGTACTACCCTAAAATTAAAGGTTCAGAGGCTAGAATATCTTGGCTGGGAATTTTCAGTGTGCATTCCAACTTAATGTGCCATTTGTGATGGGGTTATGCATGTCCTCCACACCCTGAGATGCCAGCCAGAATACCTCGAACAAATGGTCGACAGCTATTTATAAAAGACAGGATTTCTGGTTTAATTTTCTGTTAGGAATGACATAAAAATGTCAGTTCAAGGCACTACAGTAAGTGTACAATAATGATTTATAGTCGGAGCTGTCAGGTTTGATTTGGCGAAAAAATTTCAGGATTTCATTGACTTTTGCATAATTATACATAAATTAAATTAAATTAAATAATGGGTCTCATTCACTAATTGGGTGGTTTTATACAGACCCAAATTACAGAGCTGTACCTAGTCAGCACATACACTGTATATGATGGAATATATTTAAGCTGAAATATCTATGTATAAAATTTAATCTCAACACAATTCTAACTGTAATTTTTGCGTATGAGTAGTTTCAGTTGTTCCTACATTTTTTGATAAATGTAGAATAAATTTTAGTGTGAAAGATACTGGTGACTCGATTTGCTCGTGAAAACATTTGGACGCAGTTTTCACAAGCAAATTTGTGTGTACAGTACACACGATCAGTGTTGGGGAAAGTTACTTTTAAAAGTAATGCATTACAATATTGCGTTACTCCCTAAAAAGTAACTAATTACGTTACTTAGTTACTTTTTATGGAAAGTAATGCGTTACATTACTTTTGCGTTACTTTCGCGTTACTTTTTAAATATGAGCAGGGCTTGATTGTTTTTAATATAAGAAGTTCTATTTATAGCAAATGTAAAAGCCCTTTCACACCAAAAAGTGTAATGAATAAACCTCAGGCTAAAGGAAAAGTAAATTCACGTCTGTACAGTAGATCTGATTACGTAACTGGCGTTACTTGTAATGTGTTACCCCCAACACTGCACACGATTAGTAAATGAGACTCACTGTTCCTCCACAAGTAACCTGCAATTTTATGTTGCAACCAGAGATGTCGATAGAGAGCTCGGAATTCTGCACCTTGAAGTCAACATAAAATTGTGTTCACAACCTATTTTAATAATGTAATCTGAACTACTAAAGCAAAAAATGAGTATTTTACATTAGTGACATCAGCTGAAAAAGAAAGTTATTTCACATTATTTTTTTTCTTCTTTTTGTTATAATGTGCGCAGATGAATCATTCACAGTAAGACAGCAATGTGCATTCAGAAAGTAAATAAAGAGTTTTGACTTACCATTAAGTGTAAGCAGTGTCTGAATTTAATTAAAACTAGAGAGTCTGTTTAGTATTTGAGAAGACATGAATATATTGAGCGAATGTGAATATTACATCATAACCAATATTTGGCTAGAACGTTCAATGCACGCAATGGATTTAGAATGGAGAGCGCAGCCTTGTCTGATTTAATGAAAGACTTTTCTGTTGTTTATAGGAGAGCAGACAGCTGGGTCTCTGCTTAAGTGGTCAAAAAGAGATAAACAGTGTTATGATTAAAAATGTGTGCTCCTGGTTCGCCTTTACCAGCAGAAAAAGCACTTTTTTAATTGCACTTAATGGACGATTTAAATCCCTGAATCAATACATCACTGATTCAGCAAGCAAAGTGGACCATGTAAAAGCTTTTGGCCATAAAATGCATGTGAGTGGACACTCGATTTATTCCTAGCAGCTTTAGTGATTGAGTTTGTGCTGTTGTATGACTTCACTTGCTCAGGCTGAATGGTTGAATTGCATGGACTGATAAGGAATAGTTTAAATAATGACTTCCTTCCTCGAGAATTTGCATGTATTCTGTCCAGCAGCTCATTTGTTTTTGCAAATTTTTTGTGCAAAAAAATCAAAATACTGAGAAAATCGCCTTTAAAGTTGTCCAAATTAAGTTTTTAGCAATGCATATTACTAATCAAAAATTAAGTTTTGATATATTTACGGTAGGAAATTTACAAAATATCTTCATGGAACATGATCTTTACTTAATATCCTAATGATTTTTGGCATAAAAGAAAAATCGATAATTTTGACCTGTTTGGCTACACTGTAAAAACAAATCCCGTAAAAAAACGGTAAAATTCCAGCAGCTGGGGTGCCGGAAAATTACCGTAAAATAACGGGCACATTAAATAACAGTAATTTTCCGTAATTCAAAAATACAGTGTTTTGCTGTCATTTTACATGAGATTTTCTGTATTTTCTTCAGCTTTTAATGTTCAATAAGGAGCTTTACTTAAATACTGTGGAAAGTTAAGTAAAAACCATTAAATTATCATTATTAAGTTTGAACACTGCTTTAATTCGAATACTGCTTTCATTCTTGATTCCTAAACCTATATGAATGGTTTTGATAAATGAGACACAATCAAAGTTGTCTTTAATCTTAATTTTGATGGCATGAAATAACACAAAACTCATTCTTGTTTCATTTTGAGTTCAACATATTAAAGATTCAGTTAGTGAGTGAGTCAATACACAGATTCACACTGTAAACACTGAGTTTGAGACTGATTCCAATGGTTCATTGAAATGATACATCAAAAAGATCACAAAAAGATTACGCTTTATTTTAAAGGCATGAAATAACAGAAAACTGGTTCTAGGCTCATTTTAAAGATTCAGTTTAAGTGAGTCATTAGACTGATTCACAATGCAAACACTTTGAGTTTGAGATGGATTCCGGTGTTTCATTAAAATGATTCGTCAAACAGAATCAGTTAAAAAGAATCATTTGTTTGTGAATCAGACTACACTGTTTGCTCTGCATGTTAATGAAAATCAACATAATTTTGTGAATAAAATGTGTTATGTGACATTTCTCAATATTGCTGTAGAAATCATAAGTGTAGCCATGACTGAAATTGAAAGCCTTTTAGTTATGGGCAAGTGTGTAATATATCTGTGAGCACATGATGGCTTTTAATGTCTGTGTAGATTGAAATAGAAGTGCTAGTATATAACCGTTTGGAGAGGGTGTTATCTTTGGAGCAAAGCCTAAACTTTATGAGTCTGTTTAGTGCTATGTCCTCTCAAGACTAAAGTTTACCCATCCATCTGAAGCAAACCAGCCACACAAAAACATCACAAACAAGTCTTACACATGTAATATGTTCTGCTTCGAGATGAATTTTCACCTGTTAAAATAAGCAAAAATCACAATTAGGGTTTTGTGGCTGTCTTTTAGCTTTGAGGCAGCTCGGGCTGAACACTAGGGCTTTGTTTTTCTGCTGTTGGCATTTTTAAGGAAATGTACCATATTAGCGTAGAGGTGGGATAACACATAATGAAGGATAACTACATTAGTGCCACAATAGCCAAGGTCAAGGATCAAAGCACCTCTTTCAGCCCATTACGGAGTCCAATTTGTCTCTGTCCTTTTTCCATTGACCATTGATTCCATTAGTGTTGAGCTCAGACGGTCAGCTGAGGCTTCTTAACTCAGAGGAATGACATTGCCATAATTGAGAGAAATAAAAAAGGACCGACAGAAAATTCCTTGACAATCTTCTGTTTCAGAGTGTTTTTTTATCATTGTCATTGTTGCACCAACCATACTTTATCATTACTAATTATGAAAGAATTGTATTTATTTATTTATTTCTTGGTTTAACCCTTGTGCTGTGCTGAAAATCCTTTACATAATCTGGTGCTTCCTGTCAAATATGACCAGCAATATTGCTTGTAAATCTTTCATTATGCAATATTATCAACAAATCTTGGATTCAGTCTTTTTGGTCTTGTTGATCTGAGATTATGCACCTCAGTTTTTGAGTGAACGCTGCCAAGATTATCCACAAATAATGCTTTTTTCACTCAAAAACTAAGGTGCGTAAACTCAGATCAATGAGGCCTATGACCAATTAGTTCCAAAAAAGAAATACAAAACCTGTGCTAACTGAAAGAAAACAAGTCAATAAAAAGAATCTTATATGTGACCCTGGACCACAAAACCAGTCATAAGGGTACATTTTTTGAAATTGAGATTTATACATCATCTGAAAGCTGAATAAATAAGCTTTCCATTGATGTATGGTTTGAAAATCTGGAATCTGAGGGTGCAAAAAAAAATCTAAATACTGAGAAAATCGCATTTAAAGTTGTCCAAATGAAGTTCTTAGCAATGCATATTACTAATCAAAAATGAAGTTTTGATATATTTACGGTAGGAAATTTACAAAATATCTTCATGGAACATGATCTTTACTTAATATCCTAATGATTTTTGGCATAAAAGAAAAATCAATAATTTTGACCCGTTTTTTTGGCTATTGCTAAAAATGTACCCAAGGGACTTAAGACTGGTTTTGTGCTCCAAGGTCACATATTTGGTAATAATATAGCATAACAAGAGATTTATAAACAATTTTTTGTAGGCAAGTATTTGGCTGGGAACACTGCAACTGTAACAAAGGGTACAAGTACAAGAGTACAAAAATTATTAACAATTTTTTGAGGGGGAAGTTGTTATATACCCTGTGTGAGCAAAGTCAGTAAGTTTTAGTCCAATGCGATAACATTTCCTAGCATTTTCAGGAAAAAACATAATCCAAGTCAAAGTGACCAGAACACAACTTGAGGGTTAAGCATAAACCTCACTAAATTTTATTTTACTTTTGATCAAAACAAGAAAAAAAACTATTCGCCAATGGGGTAAGAAAACGAATCGTTAATTATGGGGTAAACCTTTCCTTTAATCATTTACTGTGGAGTTTGATTTCGAGGATCGGTTCACACATCACCAAGCTTTTCAAACTCAGCAGTTCTGCATGGGATCTTAAAGATAAGCCATAAGCCATCCATATTCATATAACCCACTTTCCAATGTGAGAAGTCATGGAAACCAACAGTGCGCAAACAGTAAAGCTATAAAATGATTTGTGTATTGGCTTGATTCTGGATCAGTAGAAGCTCCTGACACCAAGACAAATTCCTTGTGTGTGTGTAAACACACGTGGCAATAAAGCTCTTTCTGATTCTGATATTAATATGATCATCATCAGCAGCAATTAAACTAATTTAACTATGTAGGTAATATAACACTAAACACAATACATAAAAACTGGTATAAGAAAGTCATCCAGACATTTACTTCATCGTACTATTTAAGTAGAATTTGCTGCAGATGTTTCCACGTGCTTCTCTTATCTTGTCAGTGAATTTCTTTTATCTACTACAGTCTTCTTTTATTGACTATTTGACCTCTGCTGTAAATATTATTTTTATTTATATTATTTATACTATAAATATATAAATAAAAAGTATTATAATTTTAAAAATAAATAATTGTAATAAAAATATAAAATTATAGTTTTTATTATTATCAATATTACCTTTATTTGACTTGTAAAAAACACAATAACTTTGCAGTGTTTTGTCTTATCTTCATAGAATGGGTAACTATAGTAACTACAGTATTTGTTTTTCCCCACTAGACCCGACCCGAATTTTATGATATGTTCCTGACTGTATCTATACTGTGTTTATAGGCCAGTGCTGTGTGTTTGCGTGCGTGTGTGTGTGTGTGTGTGTGTGTGTGTGTGTGTGTGTGTGTGTGTGAGAGAGAAAGAACGGCGGGGGTCTCTTTTTCTCCTTACAACAAAGGCTGTCGGATCGACAATAGAGTGGCAGAATAGAGTGTGTCTAGAGGGCCAATGAGTCGTGCTAGCTTGCTAAACCGGCGAGGGGGAAAAAAGAGAAAAAGAGTTTAATTTAAAAGAAGAGGAGAAAAGAGATGAGGGACA
>NW_015540897.1:896517-907106 GCF_001515605.1 Sinocyclocheilus anshuiensis
TGAGAGAGATAGAAACATACCCGTTTAGGCTGCTTTCAAAGCAATAAAGGTGTGTTGTAGATGAAACTCCACATTCCACAGCTTAAAAAAATAACCTTCTGGCCTGGACCCTAAAAAGACTGCAGTGGAGATAGGCTGCTTTTCAGTGTTATTGTTCTGTGTCATCTTATGGCTAAGAAACAGTCTGCAATTGTAACATTATAAGTCCTAACACAATCAATAATTAGTTGAAGGTGTACCACATAAAATGTACAGTACCGTGTGTTTCATGCTTTCACTCTTTTGCACCTTCCAGAACCTTTTATGTTCAAGATAAAAGGTGTCTTGGGTGGCAAAGTAGACTATTGCACACTGATGAAAGAATATAGAAAGGTGATATACAATGTACCACTGAAGGATTAGTCATACGAGATATTAATTTGCTGTAATTATTCTATTATATTCTAAAAGAACGGGTTATGTAACGTTCTCATATTTCAGAGGGCCCTGGAATCATTATCTGACCACAATACCTTTGAGCTTTGCCCTTTGCCTGGTTATTGTTGGCTCTTTGGAGCCAGTATGTTGGTCCTGCAGGCAATATTCCGTTTTTTTGCACCACGCGAGAAAATGAAGCTCGGAAAATCCTTTCATTTCTACTCCTGACATGTTTTGGGAAGGTTAGGCTGGCAGGATTTAAGTTGTTGTCATTGATCTTTGTGTACATTCTTTTCCGAGAGATGGTAATACCACAACAGTGGAGAATAACAGGCCTCGTCATGTTTTGTTTTGTGTTGGGGTCTTGAGCAGACAGAGCTTGCATTTTTTTCCATCCCACTCTCCTCATTTTCTTTTCTCTGGAATCCTACATCACATTGAAATGGGGCTGTTATGCATTTGGGCATCTGTCTGGATGGACCTGGGCTTCTTTCCTCTCAAAGTGTTCCAGCACAATGACATAATGTCCCATCATGCCCTGCTCCAATACTCTTCACTCTTCCCCTTCATTTGGAATCGGGATAATCCGATAATGTGCCCTGGGAGAACAATAGGGCTTGAAAGCAGTCTATCCCTTGGGCAGACCGGCTAGAAGAGAGGCATTGTACCTCTATGCCAAACTTAGGTAGCATTAAGACGATATTGGTGTGACATTTTATGTTACGTCACTCTTATGGCATCCTGCCGGAGATGTTTTTTTGAACAATAAAATCTTGGTTTGTTGCTGACTTTTTAACCATGTCTTCAGATTAATGTGCTTGTAATAATAAAACAATACTGCACGACAGCCTAATATTGTAACAAGACTTATATATTATAGATGGTATCACATATGTTGAGTAATAAAGTATTCCTCTGCAAGTTTAAAAGAATAGTTTAAAAAATTGAAAGTGAAAAAATTAAAATAATCCATAATTTCTCCAGTGAAAAAAATCGTCTCATCTGAATCAGGAGAGAAATATGCACAGATCAAGCACCATTTACAAGTGAAAACAGTTCTAAACAAATATGTGGGTGGATTTTAATGTGAGAGGACAACAACGGATCGACTTTTCCACTGGAGGAAGCAACATTATGGATAATGGACTGGTATTTTGGCTAGAAGCGACGAACAAACTCTCAGCTTTTCACTTCACAAGACGTTAATTGATGGACTGGAGTCGTGTGTATTATTGTGATGTTTTTATCAGCTCTTTGGACTCTCATTCTGACGGCACCCATTCACTCCAGAGGATCCATTAGTGAGCAAGTGAGGTAATGCTACATTTCTCCAAATCTGTTCCAACAAAGAAACAAACTAATCTACATCTTGGATGCCCTGAGGGTGAGTATGTTTTCAACAAATTTAAATTGTTGGGTGAACTATTCCTTTAAAGGGGTCATATAATGCTACATGCACTTTTACAAGTTGTTTGAACTGAAATGTGGGTTGGCAGTGTGTACACAACCACCCTAAAATGATAAAAATCCACCCGGTGTTTTTTTGTTAATCTACTAAAATCTTTACCCCTTTCTCAAATCGAGCCGATCTCAGATGCTTTGTTTTTGAATGGAATGCTCCCCCGATCTACTTAAATGCGTCCATGTTCGCGCGAATCATTCGTGATCCAGCTTCACCTACAGAAGAAGTGAGTGTAAGGTTTTTTTAACGAATCTTTGCAAATCGCCTTTCCTAATAATTTGCTAATTAGCAAGTTTTATGATGAATGCAGCTAAAGTAAACGGTCTCAGAGAGTGGCTTGGAAGAGAGGGGCGGGGTCAGCAGAGCTCATTAACATTTAAAGGAAAATGCTACATCTGCATGCTCTGAAAAGAGCTATTTTTGACAGGGTAAAAAAGGTGTTTTTTACACTACCATTGAGAAATTTTAACCAAACTATGTTACAGACTTTTCATTAAGACCCTAAAGAATCATATGAACTTGTGGAAGATGGGCATCCTATGACCCCTTTAATATTATATTTTTTAAACACATAATCCCCAGACTTGTATCCAGTCTCCATCATCTTACACTTTGCCGCTTTGTTCTTTGCTGTAATCTGAGAGGGAACAGGGAAAATGGGAAATGGTTCTGAGATACCCAGCCGATGCCCATCGTCAGAACTGCTGGGGGCCAACGGACCACAAAAAGGCCTCTGTGGAAGAGAGATCCGGGGTCGGGCCAGTGCTGCTTTCATGTCTGGGTTTCCTCGGTCACTTAAATCCGCAGTTGCTGAGAGGGGACGTCTGTGACTGCCCAACATTCCCAGGGAGCCATTTGATACAGACGTGAATCAGAACATCCTGTAACTGATTACTGAATTACACTCAACTCATTCCACAGCTCGGCAGTCACATATATTTTATCCCCACTGGTTTCATGTAATATCAGTGACCTCCGTTCTGGCCATATGTATTAAGAAAATGAATTATGAAAAGTACATTATACAAACTACAAATGTGCTTAACCCTATAAAACCTGCTGTGTTATATTAGATATGCACATTTCTAAGGGCTCTAAGTTATCGACATGATGAAAACTGCTGTTGTTCACAATCTACTACAAGATCTACTAGTTTATACTTTTTTAGCAAGTAAAAGGCCTTTTAGTATAATTAAACATCCTGCTTCAGCTCGTGGTTCACGTGTCTTTTTGCTGTGAAATCTTTACTGATGTTTATAACGTAAATGTAAGAACATCTTTAATATTGTTATTAATATTTCAAGATTAACATTTACTGGATTAAAGCAGTTTAGGTTTACTTAGCAATACATAATTGTTTGGAAAAATCATGTTTAAATGTGAATATCAAATACTGCAATCAGGCATTTGATGAACATTTATTTGTTCATCGCTGAATCATCATTATATTGCATTGCATTATACAGTATGTTTTGACCTCCTCAATAAAAATTACAGAGCTCTGATCATAAAACCAAGCATTTAAATATCATCTTACTAAGACATATTATTGGGAGATAACAA
Source organism: Sinocyclocheilus anshuiensis (assembly GCF_001515605.1). Taxonomy (NCBI): domain Eukaryota; kingdom Metazoa; phylum Chordata; class Actinopteri; order Cypriniformes; family Cyprinidae; genus Sinocyclocheilus; species Sinocyclocheilus anshuiensis. The sequence goes on from NW_015540897.1 coordinate 899,960, forward strand.
CTGATATTTATATAATTTTATGCAAGTAGTCTTTGAGACTGTAATAAAGATCTCATTGATTTACATTACAAGCTACATAAAAATTACATTACAATCAGAATTTCTTCTCACTTTTTAGCCATATAAATATCAACATCTGCACCAAAATGTATATTTTAGCTCAGTTTGGGCCTTTGAATAAAATTTTTTTTTTCTTCCCTGAGTGTATATTAACTATGTCGTACTACATGAGCCATAAAAGCCTGATTTATCAAATATGATAGTGAACATAAAACGCATATGCAAACTTCTTTAAAGGATTTTTAAAAAATATTTGCCCAAAGCGTCAATAAACTGCTCCAACTGCTCAAATAATAAATAAATACAATTAAAAAAAAAACAGATTTTTCTGATTATTATTTAATATGTTAGGCTTTATAGGGTTAAAACGAGAGAACCAGTTTATTTTTATTCAGTTAAAGCAGTTTCCAAACCACAACTTCATACAATATGATCACAGACAGACAGACAGATAGACAGATAGACAGGAAAACAGACTAAGAGAAGTCAAGTCAAACTAAGCAAGACATGCTACAATACCGCATTTACAGAGCACTGCTGAGTTTATGGACAAACACACTGCACAATCTCAGTTTAATTTGTCTCAAAGACTAACAATAGATGTCTGGAGGAGGAAATACTTCATATCTTGGGGAAAATCCCAGATTGTTTCCTCATCAGTCAATGTTCTTATATAAGAAACATATGAATAGACAAAGAGAGAGTGATTTAGTGGGAAAAGCTTCATCAGGATCATATATATACTTACTATTTTGTTCTGTTGCTGTACGTCTAGCTGTTTCAATGCCACTTTTAGGCAGTATCTGAGAAAACCAGATTCAGGAATCGGCCAGTCAAAGGTCAAGCTCAAGTTACGAGTGGACATTAAGACACAATTGTGTTTGGTGTTAAGAAAGCTGACATTTAAAATCCAGGGGCTTTGCAGCATTAACCATCATCCCTTTAATCCCAACGCAAAAGCCATGGGCGGCAATGATGTGAGGAATTTGATTCAAAGCCGACATTTGGCAGCCCTTTCAAAGGGGTCGGTTATAGCGAGGGCCTCATGCTCTATGGATATACAACCGGCCTTTCAAGAGGACAGTGGGAATGTGCTTAAGCCACAATCCAATTCAGACTGCGACAATGTTGTTTCTGCCACCTCTTCTTTTAATTAATGCTGGATAAAATCAAAAGTTTGATGTGTAAGCTGTCGTTCAGGCTTCACTTTTCAGAATATTGTATATTGTTTTGCTTTCACAAAACTAAGCTTTACAGGGAGAGTTGTAATAACTACAAGAATGCAATACAAATTCTCAGGATCGCACATGCATTCATTAATATCACAAAATACAGTCTTGAATATTTCTTAAACTTAATAAATGAACCCAGCTAGCTTATATGAGAAGCTCTCATTATGTATATATTTATATCATATATTTATTATATTGTGTTACCATGTTGAATCACCGGTGGCTTCTGAAAACCACTTTAAATTTAAATACGGTCAAAGGCTGCCCTCTATTGGTCAAAGAGTAAAAACATGCAACCAATATAGTAATGCTTATAGAAGGGTAGTTTACAAATGGACATTCATAAACTACCATTTTTTGTAAACTAAGAGACATTATTTATTTATTCATTCATTCAAATTGAGGATTTTAGGTTAAAATGCATATATTTTAGTTTATGTTTTAGATGCTGTAACTTGTATTTTTTTTTTCATCACTTCAATGGTCCTGAAGAGATAAATCACTTTTGATTTTTTTAAATTGTATTTTATTTTTAAATAAAATACGAATATTCTAAATGAGCTCTAAATTAAAGGGGTCATATGACATTGCTAAAAAGAACATTATTTTGTGTAATGAAATGTTTTTGCGGTGATATGGAAACATACTTACAGGTTGTGAGTCAAAACAGCCGGCATTGTAGGTTCAGGAAACAGTCCACCTGTTAAATGCGTTGCACACACACGAATATTTGGTTTGAACTGTTCTGGAACAGTGTTGTAAATACAACTTAACCACTGATTTCTAGTCGTGTCCTCTTTTGGAAGACCAAACAAAGTAGTTTCGCTTTCACAACGAAACACAGCGCCTTCACGACATGGCAGCGGCGGCAGCAACAATACTACAGCGAGAATCAAAGTTACGCCTTCTTTCTTTGCGTGAACATTTGGGCGGCGTTATGCAAATCTTCCCACATCGTGACGTAGACATGCGGGGGCGTGATAGAATGAGGCATTTTAGGAGGGCGTGGATGAGTCTTAACTTTTATAAAGAATATCTCTTTGGGTTTGAGACTTTAGGGATCTTATCTATGCACGAACAGCTTGTAACACTCCAAAGAGAAAGGAAAACTTGGAATCGCATCATGATATGACCCCTTTAATATGAGGTCATGGAAACTGCATGCACAATAATTGAGGAAACATTGGAGGCAATTCTATAACTGACTTTTTCCCCATTTTTAAGACTGTGATATGGCAAAGATATAATGGCATTTTTATATATAATATAATGGCTTTTAGTTGACTTTACCAAAAACAAAAAATTAATTTATATAAACTTATTATGCTATATGAGATTAAGAGAACTGATCATTAAAGTGCAGATTAATGTTAAAATTACACAATTCTTTAACATGTAATTTCAGAATGGAATGAGTAATTTAGAAACCTATCTAGCTAAAATGATAAATGTGAGGTACAAATTGTACCGTGTTTGTACCATTGAGATGAATGGAAATGCTAACGAATAGCTCTCACCAGGTATTGTGAAGTTAACCAGTTGCAAACCACTTCTCTAGAATGGTGCTGCACTCATTAAACTATCCACTAGATGGTGCTGTACACATCAAGCGCAGTTCTTTCGACAGTAAATAATTTATCCCTAAGATGCTCCACATGCTTTGGGTATAAAGTTCAATAACAATTATATAACTAAACACAACAAATAACTGCTGAGGTCAATGCACTTTTAAGTAAAAATCTCTAGCATAAAAATATTTGATAAAAGTGCCCTGATGATAATATAATCGCTTAACAGATAAAGCAGGACTGTGATATCATCACAAATTTAGGAGTAATTTTGTAACCAGCCAATAACCATCTAGGCCTCGATTAATAAATTAAATAAAACCACAAAATAATAAAACAAAACAGAGTTTATAGGTGTAAAGATTCACATGCAATACAGGGAAGTGCAACCCACTACAAACAGACATTACAATACAGTTTCTTGTAAACAGATCATTGAAGCATACGGTGTACACACTGCCAACATGCGATTTAAAGACAACAGTAGGATATATTGTCTCTGCACTCGTGGATATTTTGTATGATGGGTTTTGTATAGTAATTACTTCAAGTTTTGTGTTTGTCAAATGAGTATATCCTACTGCAAAAAGCCATGGTAAAGTCATTTGGCTGACGTGAAGTGCTTAGCCTTTACCCTATTTCCTGCTCTTAATGCTTGTCACTGCGGCATTTGGCATGTATAAAATTTGTGGTTAAACATTTTTCTCTTTTTATAGCTCCTGGGCGTATATTTACTACAGAGGTCCACTGAAAAGGCTACTGGGAAGAAAAATAGGCTTTATAAAATGACACAATCAACCTTTGCGCTCCTGGTGTTTCTGAAGCCAAACACACACACACACAGTAACTCTGTGTTGTCCAACTTGTCTGACAGCTGATGTTTTGATTTTTTCACACTTTGTATGCCATTTGTACAAGACAGTATCCATTTTTAAAGTAAAAATTATTATTTATATTTAATGTCATATTATGTTGGTGTGACATTTAAGCCATTATTATAAACATCACAGATACAAACAACTTACAACTACTAAATATTAAGCTTTGATGAAGCAATGAATTATGCCTCAAATCATGTGGCTTGGTGAGGAGAGGTGTGCTATTAAATTTTTTTTTAAATTGATCTAACTTACAATTTTTGCTTGGTAGATGATAAAAAGGGTGAAAAATCCCATGTACTTACATAAAGGGTGCAATATAGAGCCAGAATATAGAGACTTGACGATAGGCTTTTTTTGCCAGTAAGATTATATATACAGTATATATAAAAAAAAAAATGTCTTCTTTTGTTCCGTAAGGACACACAAAAATAGTCAAAAGTGACAGTAAAGAAATGTATAATGTTACAAAAAAAAGTTAATAAATGCAGTTCTTTTAAACGTTCTAAAATCATGGTTTCCTCCATCTCAAGCGAAATTAATTAATATTTTAATATATTCAGAGATATAATTATACAGTCTTTAAAAATGTTATCAACGTGAAGTTTTACAGTTTAATTAACATTATATGGTGAAGCTAAATTTCTATAAATATCCATTTTCCAATATAATTTCTTTTTTTTTTTCAATTGTACAAAAACTAAATATTATTTATAAATGCATAAATGTTAGCTAAAATGTAAATTTATATAAACTTCTGTTCAAAAGTTTGGGGCTCACTAAGATTTTTTTAAAGAAATTAATACTTTTATACAGAAAGGATGCATTAAATTGAACTTTCCATTCATCAAAGTATATTGAAAAATGTAAAAATGAAAAAATTACAGTTTCCACAAAAATATTATGCAGCACAACTGTTTTTAACATTGATAGTAATAAGAAATGTTTCTTGAGCAGCATATTAGAATGATTTCTGAAGGATCATGTGACACTGAAGACATGATGCTGAAAATTCAGCTTTGATCACAGGAATAAATTACATTTTCAAATATATTTAAATAGAAAATAGTTAGTTTAAATTGTAAAACAATATTTCACAGTATTACTGTTTTTACTGTATTTGGATCAAATAAATGCAGCCTTCCCTAGTAAAAACCCTAGTGACATTCTAAAAACCACAAATGTAAAAAAAAAAATCTAGTTCTAAATAAGCTTTTAAAATGATAGTTTTTGTGATCATTTCCTCACCATCCCTATCTTACTATTTTATTTTGTGTTAAAGAAATTATAACTTCATGTACATATCCCTTTAAGAACTTTACATTCTCACATGGCCAAAAATATACCTCGAACAATCACGCAAGTTTGAAAACTGTTTGTTATGTGACCATAACTCTTTCTGTCCAGGTGTCTGGAAATCTCTGACATCAGATAACCGATGTCTTCCATCCCTAACTGTGTTTCACTTCTGACCACTCAGGAAAACAGCCACAGAATGTCCAAGTGTCCATTTCCTGTCCTCATGCCTCACCCCATCTAAACCAGCACAATGCATCTTTAATTACGTAACACCGGCACTTCTTTTTATGTGCTTTTCCAAGGAGCATGTGCACACGCCGACGTGTGTGTTTCTGCACTAAGTTGTGACACTACATATCTCAGGGATGAGGCCATCCGAGGGGAACCTTAGGAAAATGACACAGAGGTTGATGAATGTGTTTGCTGTGGCACCAGGCAAAGCAAGCCTGACTGTCACATGCCTGCTTTTTCTCAGCAAACGTAATGCTGTTCTCATACATTGCTGCTGTTAGAGTACAGTAGAGACTGTGCAGAATAAATAAGTACAGTAAGTAAAGAACATTTGCATGTATCTAAGACACAATGCATTCCAAATTGCACCCAAAATGAACATTTTGTCATCATATTAAATTTAAAGCAAAAACAATGGCAGATGTAGACACGTCACGGCAGGTTTGACATCACTGACAGCAATTGTCATTTTGCCTGTCACACAGAAAAAGTGAACAATGACCTAATTTTTCATATGTATGGCTTCGGAAGATGTGAAATATAGTGCATGGCTCATATGAACTACAATTATTATACTTAAATGCTGGAAATATTGTACCGTGCAAAAGATTGGGGTTAGTATGTTTTGTTTTTTAAAGAAATTAATGCTTCAGAAATGACATTAAATTGGTCAAAAGTGTAGCGAATCAGCTCATGGGGAAATATGAATAATTAATCATAACTAGTTATAATTAATTATAAATATTTAGATCCGCTGTAGATATTTAGCTGACCTCTCAGGGTCAACTGTCTGTCAATTCTAAGAACGTTAATTTCCTGGTTAAGGTGAGGGGTCTGTGACGACTTGTTAATCTAATGAATAACTGATTTGTTAAATCAAATCAAAAATTGTGTTTTTGATTGGTCCAGACGCTACAAAAGTAATAGTAAAAACATTTTGAATATTACAAACTAACTTTCTATTAATCAAAAAAAGCCATTTCCACACAACTGATTTCAACATATAATAAAAAGAAATGTTCCTTGAGCAGCAAATCAGCATATTAGAGTGATTTATTTTAAATTGTAATAATATTTCACAATATTATGGTTTTAGTTTTTTTGCTGTTGTTGTTGTTTTTTTTATCAAATAAATGCACCCTTGGTGAGACTTCTTTCAAAAACTCCAAACTTTTAAACATTTACTGTAAATCAGCTTCTACACTCTAAAAAATGCTGGGTTAAATATAACCCATCGCTGGGTTATATTTAACCCAGCATTTTTTAGAGTGTACTTTCATTGTAAATAGAAAAGAACGTCTCAGACATTTTTCCTAACATTTAATTTTGTGCTTCACAGAAGAAAGAGGAAATTATAGAGCTGGAATGACATGAGAATGAGTAAAATTATTTTTTTTGTGTGAACCAATTAATTTAGTAGTAGTAGTAAATTTAATTAATGTGCAACACTCTCTTTTTAGTTTATACGAGTTACACAAACTACCTCCTAAATGTGATTAAACTTTGACCACTTTATGATAGAAATATACAATTAGATATCAGCATTGCATGTTTCCATGCCTCCCACATCCATCTCATAAATCGAGTGTAAACTCTGGCTTCCTGAGTTGAAATACTCCTGTGACGCTTCATGGCCGAAGTCTGAAAAAGGTCACTGTCGCTTTAAGAAGCATCCTGCTCGAGCTCTTTGACTTCTGTGAGCACCGCTCAGATCTACGTCCACAAATGCTGCTGATGTGCAGAGAAAGAGGACAGGAACACAGAAAGAGTCCAGATCACTGATTCACACATGGCTGGAACATCTTATGAGAGGCTGTTGTATGAAGATTAACTTTATTTGTAATTCAACAAAGCATCACTGAACTTCAGTTTCACCTTG
>NW_015540897.1:907140-911387 GCF_001515605.1 Sinocyclocheilus anshuiensis
AAAAAGGGACAAACCCAGCTATTGGGTTGTTTTGACCTAGCGGTTGGGTTGTTTTGACCCAGCAGTTGGGTTCAAAACAACCCAACCGCTGGGTCAAAACAACCCAATAGCTGGGTTTGTCCCTTTTTAACCCCGCGCTGGGTTATATTTAACCCAGCATTTTTTAGAGTGTACTTTCATTGTAAATAGAAAAGAACGTCTCAGACATTTTTCCTAACATTTAATTTTGTGCTTCACAGAAGAAAGAGGAAATTATAGAGCTGGAATGACATGAGAATGAGTAAAATTATTTTTTTTGTGTGAACTAACCAATTAATTTAGTAGTAGTAGTAGTAGTTAATTTAATTAATGTGCAACACTCTCTTTTTAGTTTATACAAGTTACACAAACTACCTCCTAAATGTGATTAAACTTTGACCACTTTATGATAGAAATATACAATTAGATATCAGCATTGCATGTTTCCATGCCTCCCACATCCATCTCATAAATCGAGTGTAAACTCTGGCTTCCTGAGTTGAAATACTCCTGTGACGCTTCATGGCCGAAGTCTGAAAAAGGTCACTGTCGCTTTAAGAAGCATCCTGCTCGAGCTCTTTGACTTCTGTGAGCACCGCTCAGATCTACGTCCACAAATGCTGCTGATGTGCAGAGAAAGAGGACAGGAACACAGAAAGAGTCCAGATCACTGATTCACACATGGCTGGAACATCTTATGAGAGGCTGTTGTATGAAGATTAACTTTATTTGTAATTCAACAAAGCATCACTGAACTTCAGTTTCACCTTGGATGAAGAGGAAAGTTGGCTTTTCTAGTGATGGGCATTTGATAGCGGTCATGTTTAATACAATGGAAACATGAACCTATATGAATATTTAAATATTAGCCGGATGCAATTGTGCAGCACTGGCTTATTAAGACTTGCGAGAAAGTTAAATATGCTCTCTGTGATACTTTGTGGTCAGGCAGTTTTGGTTGTGGTTTTTATCCACATTCTCCAACTTTACTGCATCCAGCACAATAAGCTTGAATGTTTTTGAGTGTCAGTTGTGCATCATGATAAAGAAACGGCTGATATTTTGACCAGTAGAAAAGTCCATTGCTAACAGAATGATTATTTTGGATATTGAATTCAAAATGATCAGATGTTAAAGGAATGAAATGAAAATTCTGTCATTATTTAAAGACCCTCATGTTGTTACAAACCCATATGATCTATCAACAATTTCAGAGCCATGTTGGTGCACTTCTCAACATCATACAATACATTTTTAATAATAAAAAAAAGAATAATTCCAGCATTCTCAGAGTAAAAGGCTGTCACTGGGATGTTACCCTTTCAAAAGCTACTAATATGTACCTTTGAGGAACTAATAGGCACCCTATAATGACTCAAATAATGTCAATGACTTAAATTCAGACTGTTCCTTGCAAAAACTTTGTATGCTGTTGAGAAGTCTAGAAAAATAGCATGCAAGTCATAGAGACTATTTTATGAAGCATTAATATAATTTGATCAAGAAACTGAATGTAAAAAAATATTTTTTAAATGACAAAAAAACATTTCTGAAAAAAAAAAATGTTTTTTTTTTTTTTTTTTTTCAAATATACTGTTTATCAAAAATGAAATGCATTGGAAAAGAGTTCTGAATATTTCTTTATTTATTTGTTCCACAACAGTGTTGTTATTGTTAACAAACTAAAATTTAAATACAAAAAAATTTAACTTATTTTATTTCAGTTAGTTAAAAAGGCAAAATTTCATTTAGTTTATGTTGAAGGATTAAAATGAAAACTAAAATAAAACGGATACAGAAATAAAAAATAAAAAATAAATTACACATTGTACTTTCGGTGTCAGTTTTCATTTGGCCTAGTTTTCCCCTCTGTGTTTAATCAGTTCACCTGTGTTCTATAATTTAGTCATTATGATTTAGTCACTTGCTTTTGTATTTATACTCCCTGTTCTGTTCAGTGGTGCCGGTTATTGTTTGTATCTACGTTTTGTGCTACGTTGATTCTAGCGATTCTCCTGTGTTCCTTGTAGATTTATTATTAAAAGACTGTTATTTCTTTGTCGTGCACTCATTTATAAGCACCCAGCGTGACAGACGTACAACAAAATGATAAAAACTTTATAATGAACATGAACAATGAAAAATAAAGACTAATTCAAAATATCAATAAACACTAAGATAGCAGTAATGACACTAAAATAACACTTGGTTATGGTTTTGGTTATGGTTTTGGAATGAAATGAGGTTGCGTAAATCATGAGAGTTTTCTTCTTTTTTTTGTGTGTGTGACCTATTCCTTGAATTCATTTCAAGTGGGTCAGATGTTAACTCTCTCTCACTCTGTCTTATAAAAAAGGGAAGAAGAAAAAACGGTAGTGCTGTGAGATGAATGATTATGTGTGCAAGCAACTGAACTGATATATTAAGCAAGACCTGTTTACTATATATTTCTTATGTTTTCAGGACTCACCCTCACAGTGGATGGAGAAGGTTTAGTCTGGTTTAGTCCAGCGGGGAACAGCTCTCCATCATGGATCCGCTCGACAAGCTGAGCAGAGAGAAGTTGATCTTCTATCTGACAGTGCCGCTGTCTTCAATCATCATCTTCTCCAACCTCTTCATCATAATATGCATCGCCTGCAACCGTCAGCTGCATAACACCCCAAATTACTTCTTCTTGAGCCTGCTAGTAGCCGACTTGTGCACCGGCATCACCCTGCCCTTCATTCCCCGCATGACGCTCGACCAGCAGCTGGATTTCAAGCACTGCTTGGTGATGTACATCTTCCCAAACTTTCTGTTCCTGTCGTTCCTCTTCAATCTGGTGATGGTGCATTACGAACGCTACCTGTGCATCATCAGCCCGCTCCACCACAGCCAGTTCTGGGTTCACCACTGCTTCCCACTGGCCTTGTTGACCGTTTGGCTCCCGCCATTGCTGTACGCATCACTTCCTGCCTTTGGATGGAATAATTGGGTTGAACCCAATGCCTACAAGAGCTCCGATTCAAACAAAACGTTCTTGAGATCAACCACATCTCGCAACTCCTCCAAAGTGGATGAGGTTTGCTCCTACAAACAGGTCTTTCCCAAGGCCTTCATTTTTTTGGAAGTGTGCGGACTGGTGCTTCTGGCCATGCTGTCCATTGTAGCCATGATGGGACGGGTGTTGTGGATCACGCGCAAGCAGCTGCAGAACATCTGTAAGCTCCACCGCGCCGTGGACCGTCTTCAGCAGCAGCAGCCATCCGACCACGAGCAGCAGCTAAACCTGCGCTACGCCAAATGCGTGGCTGCCGTGTCTCTCACGTTCCTGGTCTGCTGGGTGCCGTATATCATCTACCAGCTCATGTCTGTGACGGCTCTGCAGACCGGGGTGAGCTTGCCGAGCTCTTCTCTGTACATCATCATGTCCTGTACAGGAATCGGAAGCATGGCTGTCATTCCGCTCATACTGGGACTGGCCAACAAGCAGTACACTGAGCCCATCAGCAGGCTGATGCTTAAACTGAGAAACCGCTGGAGAGGAGGACAAAATAGCAGAGATATTGCACTTTGACAATTGGACAGTGAGTAGATAGGATGTTTCAATTGAATGTGTAAAAGTTCTTCTGTGCATTAAATGCTTAAAAAAAATACACTACTGTTTAGAAGTTTGGGGATGGTTAGATTTTTTTTGTGTTTTCGAAAAAGAAAAAAAAAATCTCACCAAGGCTGTATTTATTTCATCAAAAATGCATAAAGTATTGTGAAATATTATTACAATTTCAAATAAGTGTTTTCTATTTGAATACATTTTCAAATATAATGACCTTCTGCGATGCAAAGCTGAAATTTCAGCATCATTACTCCAGTCTTCAGTGTCACATGATCCTTCAGAAATCATTCTAATATTTTGGTTTGCTGCTCAAGCCACATTTCTTATTATTCTCGATGTTGAAAACAACTGTGCTGCTTAATATTTGTGTAGAATCTGTGTTTTTTTTATGAATAGAATGTTCAAAAGAACAGCATTTAGTTGAAATCTTTTGTAACGTTACAAATGTCTTCACTGTCACTTTATCAGTTTAATGCATCTTTATTCTTTACTGAATAAAAGTAATAATATCTTTAAAAAAAAATGACTGATCCCAAATTTTTGAACGGTAGTGTAAAAGAACAAAACACTCTATTAGTTAGTAATCACATCTGTCTTTTGTCAGAGAGTTTTGTGTCATCACTAAAAATTT
>NW_015540897.1:911456-913182 GCF_001515605.1 Sinocyclocheilus anshuiensis
GCACTTTCGATACCCAACACTTTCTTCCTTCTTGCTACTCACAGAGAGTTCCGCTGTACATTTTTCAGCTGTCATCAGAAAACAATATAATTTAAATTGTCTAATTATTTGTGCATGCAAAGCATTACTATTGCTCATACTTCCATTTAGGAACTCCTGATCTTAAGTATTAAATTTCATCATAAAACTTCAAAATATTTTTAAAAATGTGGTTATTTTATTAACACAAATTGTGGTTTATTAATCAAGTTTAACGTAAAACACACAAAGTGCAAAAAATATGTATGAAAGATATCAGACACTGTCCAGGCAGCATTTAAATGAAAAATACATTTAAAATAATACAAACAGTTAACAAATGAATAAAATAATTTAGTATACAGTCTATCTGACCTTTGGCCTTCAGTCTCTGTTACTCAAGAGCGGCTGTTGGTTACTCAACAAGAAGGAAGGACAGTCACTCCTGCTTTTGGTATGTTTATAAAAATGACTGACAGATGAGATATGTTATTATAGAAGAGCATTATATAAACACCCCAGTGTTTTTAGTCCAGTGTCTGGGAGACACTCAGATTCATTACAAACCTTACAGCGCAAATGTGAGAATGTGTGACCTTAAAACTATTTCTTTATGTCTGTTTTTTTAAATTTGAATTCACAAGTATTTTAATGCATTCATTTAAAATAAAATAAACGGCAGTGCCGGTGCTTAACATTAAAGAATACTTATAATTATTATATTGAATATTTATTATGTTATTTGTTTATTACATTATGTTTTTTTTCTTATGAGTGAATTTCAAGAAAACATGTCCAGATCATTTCACCCTAAAATCAAAAAATGATTCAAGTCATATTTTGTTAAAAAGATATATTGTAATTTTAATATTTAAATAAATATAAATAAAGGGCAGTGCAACAAATACAACTAAAAATGCTGTTGAGTAAACATTTTACTATGTAAATTATATATTTTCCCCTATTCCAGTAATGAGAATTTTGTTTGTCTGTTTTTTATTATTATAGTAATAAAAATGAGATTGTCCTATGGCGATGACTAGAAAGGTTAGGGTTTCATGAGATTCCCCCGTAAATAAAAATGTTTCCTTTCATCTGTTGGGAATTATATTGCATCATATATTACACTTGCATCATAAAATTCATCTGCACAGAAGAAGACTCCCAAAAAGCAGGAGCATCACATCTAGTCAGGTTAACTCAGACCATTAATTGTGCTGTGACCATTCATTCTGAAAACCAGATCCAATAAGAGCCATTGTAAAGGGGCTTTCATCACTGACAGCAGAAGTGTGGCCGCAAATCAGAACTTAAAATTAGATTATTTTACTTATCAGTGAAAGATGAGTGCATTTTTACTGAAAAGGTAACTAGATCAAAATCAGATACACTTGACCAAAAGCAATACTCATCTTTTTTTCCCCGTTTGTTCTGCTCGCCATCATCTTTATTGCAAGCGGCAGCAACCTCATACTGGCTCGTCAGTTTCAGAATGTTGTCTGTCTCTGTGCTTCTCTGGGTTTCCATGCTCAGAACATTCCAGCTTGAGATTGAAGCTCAGCAGATCTTCACCTTAAAGAAAAAAACGGTTTGCACAAAAATTAAAATGTTCATAATTTATTCACTCTTATTTCAATTCAAACCTGTAGGACAGGGCTGTCCAAACTCGGTCCCGGAGGGCCGGTGTCCTGCAGAGTTTAGCTCCAAC
>NW_015540897.1:913192-921026 GCF_001515605.1 Sinocyclocheilus anshuiensis
TGTTGGAGCTAAACTCTGCAGGACCCCGGCCCTCCAGGACCGAGTTTGGACACCCCTGCTGTAGGAGATCTTTTAAAGCAGGGGTATCAAACTCAATTCCTGGAGGGCCGGAGCCTTGCAGAGTTTTGTTCCAACACACATACCATGTAGTTTTCAAATAAGTCTAAAGGACTTGATTAGTTGGATGAGGTGTGTTTAATTAGGGTTGAATCTAAACTCTGCAAGACACCGCCCCTCCAGGAACTGAGTTTAACACCCCTGGTTTAAAGCAGGGGTGTCAAACTCAATTCCTAGAGGGCCGCTGCCCTGCAGAGTTTAGCTCCAACCCTAATTAAACACACCTGATCCAGCTCATCAGGTCCTTTAGACTTATTTGAAAACTACATGGTATGTGTGTTGGAGCAGGGTTGGAACTAAACTCTGCAGGGCTGCGGCCCTCCAGGAACTGAGTTTAACACCCCTGGTTTAAAGTATATTCAAGCTGCTGTTTTGCAAAAATATGTTCCCATTATGAACACGTTCTCTGAATGTTCAAAACATCCCGTTTTTTTAAATGTTTTAAACATGTTTTCTCTTGGTTATGTGAATGTTGAGAGAACATTCCATTTTGAATGGGAACATTACTTTTGAATGTTCCCTGGACGTTCTGAGAAAAGCAGTCACATTTAAAAAAAAAAAATGTTACATGAACTTCTAACTAAAATGTTTCAGAAACATTCCATGAACAATGCAGAAATAACTTTTTTTTTATGCTGATTTTGAACAAACATTCTATTAACGTTACAGGAAGAACATTTGGCAGAACCTTGCCAGAACGTTCTGACAACTTTCCCCGTCGGGCGCATTGAAAGTGCATGGAGATTTTTGCTCAGCTTTTTCATTGTACTCAAGGAATCAACAGGTGGAAAGGTTGTCGGATGTGATCTATCTCCCTGAGAAACAGCACATCTCGACTGGCCTGTGCATCTGGGATCCTTTGAGTCAGAATGATGTATGCAAGACTAATATAGATTTATACAGCCAAATGCCTGCAGATGTTAGATCCACACCTCTGAGATAAGTTGTCTCTCACTGATCAAACCCAGACAGCGCTGTGCAGAAATCTGTATTCAAACAGACTCCTTCCCAAATGATAATCATGCATTTTCTTATAGATGGACACTATTTTGAGGAGAGCATGCATTAGTAGCCTATATCTCTGTGCACATATATGATAGATGGTTTTTATTTGTTATGCCATTTGATTCAAACTGAATCTTATGGGAGTTTAGGTGTGTAGTCTTGAATTTTCTGTTTACCCATATTGATCATTTCTATGCTCTTATCAGAAGTCTATAACCTCTATTGTCATAATTCAGCTCAGCAGAGGATTCTGATGTTCATGGGTCTGTCTTTGAATCTTTCCAGGTTGTTTGTCAGTTCATAACAATCCAGTCTTTGTCAGTCTTGTAAGGCTAAAGCTCTACTACAATGTTTATTAGTCTCTGACGGATGATTTGTGACCTACGGCATTTATGGCTAGCAAACATTGGTTTATCACACATTCAGAAGTCATATTACATACCATTAAACTAAACATTTAATTATACTAACATATTAAATTATCACGGGAAGCTACAGAACTGTCAGAGGTGCAAATGAATGTGAAACCGTGTGAGGTCGCATGTTATCAGGGATCTCTGAGGTCAGATACCACAAAAGCATATTGCAACAAGATGTGTTTTTTTATGAATACAAATAAATACATCTCTTTAGTCACATAAAGTTATATTGTTGCTAGAAAAACACATAAAGAAAGATGAGAATTCGGAAATCGGTATTCTGATTCATTCCCGCGAATCGGTTCTTGTTTTCGGTGAACCAGTTCAAATAAACGATTCAGTGGTTCTTTTACGTCACGGCGTAATTACGAAATCACGTGGTCCCTGATATCCCGATGTTGCATAACAAATAAAACGTCCCCTCAGTAAAATCTTCGATTCACTTCTAATGCTTTGTTGGAAAGAGACGGTTCTCCGTTCAATGTCTCGAGTTTTTGACTCGAGAACCGCTGTTAGCCTACTGAATCACTATGATTCATGAACGAATCGTTCAGGCCGCTTTTGCGAACCATTTCAAACGATTCATTTAAAAAGATCCGACCCCAAAAAGCGATTCCCGTGTTACCTGCGTGTAAAATACAAATCTGAAGGCAGAGCAAATATATTTAAGTATTCCCGCTGGTTCCTTAAATTTATCTACAGGAATCTTGCATGCTGTTTGTTGTAATACAGTCCTTCGTGGTTCCTGCAGAACTTTTCTTGTGAGTAGCACAGATATCAAGCGGTCTCTGCTGCCCTCATGTGGCCATGAGTGAAAACGCCACACTTCTCATTATTGTAATAATCACTTTTCAAAAACGAAAAACGAACTGGAATTTATTATATTATATGATATTATTATATTATATTTTTATAATAGCTTATTATTAAAAAAAAAAAAAGTATATTTTAATTTTTTTATTAAAAAAAATTAAACGCAGTAAAATCACAGTGGAATACATTCAGACACAAGTAAGTTATATAATGAAGGCAGATTTGAACTGAATCGTTGAAATGTGATCATTTTTAAAAAAAAATTTTTTTTATGTTTCTTTAATTGTTTTGTGTTTCCTAATTTCTAAATATTTATATTTAGATGAAAAGCCTATAATAAACTCCTTGGTTCCCAGAGTGACAACTTACCCCATAAGCTATTGCTATTGGGGCATGTTGTCACAAAAGCTCAATGTGTGTTCAGTGAACCATATCATTTTTGGGACTTTAAAGGGGTCATATGATGCTGCTAAAAATAACATTATTTGGTGTAATGAAATGTTTATGCGGTTTAAAGTTTAAAAAACACATTATTTTCCACATACTGTACATTATTGTTTCTCCTCTATGCCCCAACTTTCTGAAACGCGTCGATTTTTACAAAGCTCATCGGTCTGAAAAAGTGAGGTGTGCTGTGATTGGCCAGCTATCCAGTGCGTTGTGATTGGCCGAATACCTCAAGCGTGAGCCCCTTACCATATTTTGTGATGATGCCCTGTCAGGCCGGAGCGATGATTCAAAAACATTAAAACCCATTATAAACGAGGCATTCTTTGCATCCAGTGGGGACATAATTATGGATTATAATGACTTATACTGTCTTTTTACGTGTTGCGTTGCATCGCGCCGCGTAAACATAAAACCATGTCTGCATTTGTGATCGGAGAAATGACAAACAACAAGCCCTACTCTACACTGCTCAAAAAGATTGCCTCACTGCGTGAGGAACGGTGGGAGGGTTAGAGTGAGCGGAGGCGGACGGGCTTGAGAACGGCGCGGCCGGCGATTTCGACAAAGGAGCATCCGGAAGTACATGTGACGACCCCGGGCTGGACTCCGCTTCGTCCACGGTGAAAGCCGATCCGGCGATCCACAGCACGAAGTTGATGTATTTCCTCAGCGACCAGCACGGATCAGCTCTAGGCATGACGAAGCGATATTGTCCTCTTTTGGAAGGCCAAACAAAGTAGTTTCGCTTTCACAACGAATCACACAGTGCCTTCACGACATGGCGGCGGCAACAATACTACAGTGAGAATAAAAGTTACGCCTTCTTTCTTTGCGTGAACATTTGGGCGGCGTTATGCAAATCTTCCCACATAGTGATGTAGATATGTGGGGGCGTGTTAGAACGAGGCGTTTTAGGTAGGCGTGGTTGACTCTTAACTTTTATAAAGAATATCTCTTTGGATTTGAGACTTTAGTCTTTGCAACTTTACAGATCTTCTTTATGCACCAAGAGCTTGTAACACTCCAAAGAGAAAGGAAAACTTGAAATCGCATCATATGACCCCTTTAAGGGTGGAAATATTTCTTCTTTTTTTTTTTTACCAAAATATACTGTGTATATATATAGAAAGTGAAATATGACCTGGTGAAGCGTGAAATATGACATGGATGTGACAGGATTTGTGAGATAAACAGTGTGCTTCTATGCACTTTTCAAATAGCATTTTAAAACAGAAAATGTATTCATTTCAATATTTTTTGGCCATTTATTGTTTTACTGTTTATATTTTGATTTAAAAAAAGCTTATGATCTGTGAGATAAACCGTATATATACAGTATATAGAATAGACAAAACACAAATTGAACTCATGCATGTGGCAACATGCAACACACAAAAAATATTTTATGCATGTGGCATGGAATAATTTTTCTAGGTTGTAAATAAAACAAAGATGATTGGAGTATGTTTTACAAAAAATACTAAATCAGTTTTTCTTCCTCCGAATGTCATGTTTAATTCAGAGTGTTTTTTGTCATTTTTTGCGAAAGATACTAGCAATTTCTAAGTGAAAATTGTTTTAAAGTAAACCCTCTTCAGTGTAGTTTGAGAGTATATCCTTGTTTATCCTCTGTGGGAATTTGCAAACAAATGAGAGCCGTGCAGGTGTAGACTTACATCCCACACTGACCAATCACTGTAGAGAGCTGAACGCACTGAGTCTATATATAGCTGCTCCCAAACCCCCCTCACACTACCTGCCGCAGGTAAAACAACAGACCGCGTCTCGCAAGCACGCTCAAAGGCACTTCTAATTCGCACCATGTCGTTCAAGAGCCCTTCCAGGAGTTTCTCCAGCTCAAGTCTGTCTGGTAGCATGGGGTCAAGGGGCAGTTGGTTTGGGGCCATTTCCCCAGCCTCTATAGGGAATCTGGCAAACACACTGCGTCCGATTGTGCAGATCAACAGCAGCACTTTTGCCCCGGCTGATGAAAAAGAGACCATGAAGGGTCTGAATGACCGTCTGGCGGGGTATCTGTCAAAAGTGCGACTCCTGGAGGACTCCAACAATGAACTGGAGGAGCAACTCAAAGAGGCTCTGATGAGGAAAGGAGCTGAGAGCGGCAGAGACTGGAGCGCCTATGAGAAGATCGTTGCGGATCTGAGAAACCAGGTGAGCAAATAAAAGGTTTTGTTAAGTACTCATGCATGCTTTTTTATCGTAAAGCACACAACCAAATGTTTGGACACACCTGTTAATTCTTTACTATGACTATTTTCCTCATTTTAGAATAATAGATAAATAACACAAATGAAAGTTTGGGAATTATGTAGTTGCTAAATATGTTCTATTTCAGCTTCTGCAAAGTTTTCACCCTTTAAATTCCAGATCTGTAGCTTCTTTAAATGCATGAGATGCAAGTTTACATCTCTGTTGGACCTTGTTGACGATTTTTCGTCACTATCCGCTCCAACTCATCCATTATAAATAAATAGTTTTATTGAAATTTAATTTTAGTTTTAATTTTGAATGGTTGTGTATGTGGTTTAAGCTTGTAAAGACAAGTTCAAGCTCAACTTGCTGATAATATGTTGCAACCACCTTTAAAATTTTAATTTAAATTTTAATCACTGATTCAATAAAAAAACAATTCAATTACTATTTTTCATAACCAAGATGAGCATGAGTGATCTCGACAAAAGCAGTAAAAGAAAAACACTAATGTTACAAACCAGCAATAAAACAATTGAAATGCAATTAAGAAACAATGATTGTCAAATGGAAGAAATATTATTAATAAAAAATTATAGTTTTTTAGTACAGGAACCAAACTTTGGATATGTGTCAAGACTATCAAAATGCAAATCATTTACATTTTTTTCCTTTTGTTGTTGTTGTTTTGTTTATAGATTTTTAAAAATAGTCTTTTAAGAGATATAACAATTTTAAAGAAAAGGTACTGAAATACTATGCAGTATTTATTTTGCATTTATTAAATTATTTTATATGATATAATCTATTTTCCTCTGTTATCAGTTATCAGCATAAAGAATAATGACAATTGTAAAAAATAACAAAAATCTGCGGTTTGCTTAAATGCTGTAATGAGAACCCTAAATGCAAGACAATGATATGAGTGTGTTTGTAAATCAACCCCTCAGCTCCAGGAAATGACTATGGACAATGCCAGACTTTTCTTACAGATAGACAATGCGAGGCTGGCTGCTGATGATTTCAAAGTCAAGTAAGTTATTTGGTTATTTATTCCTTGATGAAATGTTAAAAACTCTCAAATTAAGAAAATGTATCTTAAAAAAATATACTATAATAAGATAAATATACTATAATACAAATATAATAAAACTAAGCTGTGTCACAGTTTGCTGTAAATACGACACACGCCCTGTGGTCTCTGATGTAAATAAGCTCTCGCTGAATCGCTCCGGGCAGGTTTGAGTCAGAGCAGGCCATGCGGCAAGGGGTGGAGCAGGATCTGGCACAACTCCGCAAGATGCTGGACGACACTTACATGGGCCGCATGCAGCTGGAGAGCCAGATCGAGTCTATGAGAGAAGAGCTGGCGTTCCTGAAGAAGAGCCACGAGGAGGTACACGCCTTAAACACACTGATTAAAACAGCAACACCTCAAACCTACAGAGATGTACTCATGTTGGTGGTTCATTTGATCTGTGTTTCTATGAGACTCATTGTTGGACTACAAACAGCCTTCTAGTCACAAGCAGCTGCAGTTAGTAGTTAACAGAGTGCAACGAAAGGAAACATCAGTCCCGGAAGTAAAATCGAATTAATTCTACTGTATGGTGCCGTAGATAAATCATAAATGAGCGTGATATCAACTGTAAGAAGATGATGCGATTAAGTCAACAATTTTAATTTCATTTATTATTTTTTTATATTAATATGATCACATATTAATATTACTTGAATTAAATGAATAATAAAATGATTTTATGTCTTACATTAAAATACTGGGAAATTATTAAAATAATATTGTAATACATTTAGTTGAATGAATGTTGATTTAATATGAATATTCATTTAATTAATATTAAACTATTTTAATTTTTAAAATACTCAGACATTATGAAAATATTAATTTATTTTAGTAATTAATATTAATTTAACATTAAGCTAAATATGAATATGATCATTAATAATATATAATATATTTAAATGTTATTATTAAAATAATTTAAAATTTAATTTAATTAATATTAATGTAATTAAATCAATATTTAATTTATTTTAATATTAAAGTACTTGGTTATAATAATAATTTAAATGTTAGTTTAATTTTATTAATATTTTAATGTTAAAATACTTGAAAAACTAAATATATTCATTAAATAAATAATTTTCATATTAATATTTAATTAACTTAAAGTGCATTTATATTATTTATATATAATCAGTGGCTTCAATGGACAGATTCATGTGGTTTGTTCCAATAACTCTTTATTGAAGCTCTAATTTATTTATTTGGTGAAATTTATTTTATTTTATTTTAAATATGGGGGGGGAAATATGGGCAAAATACTCCAAACTAAGACCTGCTAAAAAAGTGGGTGGTCACCATAAAATCATTATTTGAGCAACTGTTAACAGATCTTCCCACCCAACCTACCTGGTTTTCAATGCTTTAGGGCAAGTGTTAAACAAAGCTCTGTTGCCAGATCCCGCCTTTAAAATCCATATAACTAAATTCATTTATCATTTTATTTCACAGGATGTCGCCAATGTGAAGAGCCAGATCAGTGACTCTCAAGTCAATGTGCAAATGGAGACTAAAAACAACGCAGACCTCACCGAGGCCATGAATAACATCCGCACGCAGTACGAGCGAGCCGCGCAGAAGAGCCACGAGGAAACCGAAGCCTGGTATCAAAACAAAGTCAGTCATATTTTGCATTCATTTGTTGTCTCCTTCTGTTTTTCCAAAATTGTTGTCACTTTCATATATATACAGTGGGTACGGAAAGTATTCAGACCCCCTTCAATTTTTCACTCTT
>NW_015540897.1:921046-932339 GCF_001515605.1 Sinocyclocheilus anshuiensis
AGGGGGTCTGAATACTTTCCGTACCCACTTCATATATATATATATATATATATATATATAGTGCTTCTAAAATACATTAAAAACAGCTCTTATAATAATTGCACCCTCCTAAGGAATTAGGTTAGGCACCATCTTTCATTTTTCTTTCTTTTTTAACTTTTGTGAGTTGTGACCCTATTTTGTACCCTATGGGAAAGTGGAAAGTGCCTTTTAATTTAAAAGAGCTTTGTGCATAATTATAAAGCGGCACTATATTGTCATGTGACCTGAACACCTTGTTCTCTTTGTTCCTCTCTATCCAGTTTGACAACATCACAGCTGAGGTGACTCAGAACACAGAAGCTCTGCAGGCAGGAAAGACAGAGCTGAACGAGCTGCGCAGGCAGAAACAATCTCTAGAAATTGACCTGCAGGCTCTGCACAATATGGTACGGTACACAAATTATCCACTTGACAAATCACTCAGCGTTCCACACAGTCAGCACTCTCACCTGGCAGACATGTCCAGCAATTAAATGATAATGAAATGAGATTGCACGAAATGTTCGATACCTGTCTCTGTGCATGCATATCATCGGAATTTACACATTATTCCTGTGCACCCAAGTGTTTTTTTTAACCATGGGAAAACAAAAGCGTTTTTTATATAATGGTTTGTTGAGATTGTGTTGTCATGATTTTTTTGGACTTAACTGAAGCACATTTCTGCACAGAAATAATCGCCAAAAAAAGCCTGAAACTTTGACATACCTACTTATTTTTTTTAAGTCTTCTATGAAAGTCTTCTATCTATCTATCTATCTATCTATCTATCTATATATATATATATAAAAATAAAAATCTGTAAGGATTTGAGGCGATTAAGTGTCAAGGATGAGTCTGGCATAGAGCTGGAATATTATATTCTTATTTTTTTATTTCATTATTTTTGTTTCGCTAGCGCAAATTGTCTTTAATATATTGTGAATCTTTTTCAATATATTCAAGACAAACTTGTTGTGAAACAAAAATAATGAAATTAAACAATATAATAAAAAATAATACAATTAATTCAATATAATAAATGTTTTAAACATTTAAAAATAAAAAAATATGTTTGTCAATTTAAAGCATTTACACAGAGGCCTTTATTTCAAAAAGTTATAAAAACTACAAAAAAAAAAAAAAAAAAAGTAAGATCATGAGAAACATACATTTAATTTTTTTTATTCTGCTTGGTGATCTGCAGATTCGGTCACTCGAAGATTCTCTGCATGAAACAGAGGCACGTTACGCACACGAAGTCAATGGGTACAACTCTCGAATCCTGCAGCTGGAGGGAGAGCTGGGACAGGTGCGCGCGCAGGTGGAGCGTCAGGCGGCCGAGTACGATGCCCTGCTCAACATCAAGTCCAAACTGGAGGCAGAGATTGCCACCTATCACCGCCTCCTGGAGGGTGTTGTTGACGACGAGGGGGACAAAAATAGGTAAGATGAAGGAGACATGAGTTTGTGAACAGTGATCAAAAAATGGATATTCCAGCTCAATGCCAGAATCATCATTGACACTTAATTGCCTCAAGTCCTTAATGAGCTGAATCAGTTTTTTTTTCTTTTAGACTGAAGCCAAATCCCATAAAAGCCCTTATAAAGATTCAAATTAGGACTGGGTAATATATCAAAGATTCACAATGTATTCAACACAATTTTGCTAATCATATAAAATTATTGGAAAAAAATTTGACAATTTTTTTTTTTAATTTGAAATACATGCGTTTTCAATGTTGACTTAAACAATGTAGCAAAATTACCATCTAAGTTGGTTAGTTCGATTCATTTCATGTATCAGATCATGCTGTCTATTTTAAAGGAATAGTTCACCCAAAAATGAAAATTTCCTGAGAATGTCCTCACCCTCAGGCCATCCAAGATGTAGATGAGTTTGTTTCTTCAAAAGAACAGATTTGGAGAAATGTAGCATTGCATCACTTGCTCAGCAATGGATCCTCTGCAGTGAATGGGTGCCGTCAGAATGAGAGTCCAAACAGCTGATAAAAACATCACAATAATCCACACTGCTCCAGTCCATCAGTTAACGTCTTGTGAAGTGAAAAACTGCATGTTTGTTAGAAACAAATCCAAGGCATTTTAACTTTAAACTGGTGCTTCTGGCCAAAATACAAGTCCATAATCCATAACACTTCCTGCAGTGAAAAACATTTGTTTAGAACTGTTTTGGACTGTTTTCACTGCAGAGGATCCATTGGTGAGCAAGTGATGTCATGCTACATTTCTCCAAATCTGTTCTGATGAAGAAAAAAATTCATCTGCATCGTGGATGGCCTGAGGATGAGTAAAGTTTTAGCACATTTTCATTTTTGGATGAACTATTCCTTTAATAAAATTCTTCAAAACACTGATTTGATGATTTGTTTCTAAAATTGGAAATCTTAACTTTCTCTGAAAATGTTTTAGTATATGCAGTTAAATACTGCTGTTTGTTCAAATGTTTTGGTCCAGTTCAGAACAAATACAAAAAGCATGTTTGTTGCACTATTATGTTGTTCCAAACCTGTATGCATTTATTTCTTCTCCGGAAAAAAAAAAAATATTTTGAAGAATGTTGGCAATCAAACATTTTCAGTTCCCATTGACTCCCATTATATTTTTGTTCATATAATATCTTCATTTATGTTCCACAGAACAAAGAAAGTCATACAGGTTTAGAATTGTCTTTTTTGGTGGACTATCCCTTTCATCTTGAAATCTCCTTGGTCACTGATTGCAACGTGCACATCACACAACATTGCTGTTTCCATACAGCATTTTCCTCTGTGAGCTGCCCATGCAAATCTAGCGTGCACAAAGCTTATCTTTCCATGGTGAAGTCACTCTGTAGTAACAAACACACGGCACAAACTCTTTCCCTACAGGCTTGTGAGAAACATGTCCCAGCAAGCATCTGTCCTTTAAAATAGACACCACTTAAAAACTTTCCCCCCTTATACACTCTTAAAAATAAAGGTGCTTCAAAAGGTTCTTCAAGCGATGCCATAGAAGAACCATTTTTTGTTCCACAAAGAACCATTCCGTCAAAGGTTCTTTAAAGAACCATCTCTTTCTTGCGTTTTTGTTATCTGAAGAACCTTATTTCGCCACAAAGAACCTTTTGGGAAACAGAAAGGTTCTTCAGATGTTAAAAGGTTCTTTATGGAACCATTTAGACAAAAAGGTTCTTCTATGGCATCGTGAAGCACCTTTATTTTTAAGAGTGTATATGCAGAAAAGCGATCACTCAGTGTGGGTTTTTCAGTGAACCCTTCTTAATGTCGATCCACCCCAGTCTTGAACATTTAGTTGCATCTTTTCCCATCAAATACCTCCCTTTGTGCCATTCTCTCATGTTTTCTCTTCCCTCCACAGAGAGGAATTTTCTTTAGAGCAGTCATTGTATGCAGGTGAGTGCCGTGATGTGTAGATTTTAGGCATCGTCAGTATGAGTTAACAAACATGCTTGCCTAACCCGCATCAAGCTTGTCTTCATACTAATCATCACTCACTGCTCTAACAAAGACGAGTAAACTGTGCTGCCCGAGCCCTCGCTGGCCAAATACACTCACATCACTCACGCTGTTTATGTTTCTCACTGCTAACCTCATGCAAATATGTTTGAAGACAATCGTCTTTACAACCTGTTGAAGAAACAAAAGGGTCATTCTACAAAACAGGTGCTATTTGTGTGCCCTTTTTAGCCACCTTTGGCTCTATTAGCATGTATATATAATAAAATTAATAAGTGAAAAAGTGGATATTTGTAGAAATATCACCATTAAATTCTCAAAGAAGGACCTTCATGACCTTGTATTGTCAAATTAAACTGTAAAACTTCACCGTTACTGTTCTAAAGACAATTATATCTTGTCATATTCTAAATATATCTATGAATATATTATAATTTGTTAATTTTGCTTGAGATGGAGCGATGCAACGTATTGAAACACATCATTTAAAAAATATTTTACAAAAACTCACATGCAAAATTACCTTCTCAAAATGCAACAGGCATCTGATTCATAGAATGACCCAAGTAATGTTTACTAGCCTATTAAAATGTTGCTTTCTCAACTAATATACACAGCAGTGTTGAACTTTGATTATTTGTTTGCTTGTAAGAGCTTCTAATGTTTAAAAAAAAAAGTCTAACTTGTTTTTGTATGCTACATAAGTGCAGACATCCCACCCTGCCAAAACCCATTTCCAGGAAATAGCCCCGGAGAACAAACACCCGTTTGTTCATTCATTAGTATTCGTGAAACGAAAGTGAAAGTGATCCAGTGTAGTCTCACGAAATAATTGGATATCTGAACGCAAGAAGTCCGGCGACGCATTGATAATATCAGGAAAACGCATTATAATAAGAGGTAAAAACGATAAAAATATGTAGGTAATACTAGGTTAAAATGTGTCTTGGCTGAACAGTTGTTATCGGATGGAAATAGGGATTCTCTCTCACACACTCGATATTGTTTAGAATTTGCGGGCAGCTGGGAGCCGCTATCATTATGCTGGAGACTCGCGGACATTCCTGGAGAGGTGGGACGTCTGTAAATGTCTTAATGAATTACTAAAGACTGACTCTAACCTCCAGCTTTCTGTCTCCAGCTCCTCTGCCTTCCGTCGGACTTAAGAAAGCCATCATCATCACGCAAGAAATAGTGGACGGAGAAGTGGTCTCTCAGAGCAAACTTGAGCAAAATCCTACTAATCACAACAACCACGTTTTTGGAGAGGAAGAGGAGTTGACAGAACAAATGGATTTAGCGATGGAACAGGCGAAAGAAGAGCAAGAGGAGTTGGCAGAACAACTGGGGTTAGCGATGGAAAAGGAGAAAGCTGAGCTACAGGAGTGGGGAGAACAACTGGAGTTAGAGATGGAAAAGGCGAAAGATGAGCAAGAGGAGTTGGCAGAACAAATGGGGTTAGCGATGGAAAAGGTTAAAGAAGAGCAAGAGGATTTGGCAGAACAACTGGGGTTAGCGATGGAGTTAGCGATGGAAAAGGAGAAAGAAGAGCAAGAGGAGTTTGGAGAACAACTGGAGTTGGCGATGGAAAAGGCGAAAGATGAGCAAGAGGAGTTGGCAGAACAACTGGGGTTAGCGATGGAAAAGGCGAAAGCTGAGCAAGAGGAGTTGGCAGAACAACTGGGGTTAGCGATGGAAAAGTTGCTAGATGAGAAAGAGGAGTTGGAAGAACTGGAGTTAGCGAAGGCAGGGGCGCCCCCAAGGGGTGGCCATAAACTCTGCCCCCCCCTGTGGCCACCCCTAGAATAATTTTGCAGTGGGTACTATTAATTTAAATGCATAATGTAAATTCATAATAGTTCACGAAGTGAACGAAAATAAAATGCAGCACCCGCTGCAGCCACGAAAAAAGATTGTAGATTGGCGCCACCAGAGTAGCTGTTTCACTGCCCTTCTAAACATTCTTTATTGTTATGAAAATAACCCAAAGCTCATGAAAATCACATACCAGTTATATACTATGGTAATCGTGTGTTTATTAGCTTCATGTTCTTGTGTAGAAACGTTTCTCTGGGTTTGCTGTGGACAGAACACAACGCGGAAGTGTAAGGGAAGCACGTCATCGGGTTATGAACGCATATTATGAGTGACAGCGAATGAGCTTCATCGGAGTCAGAACAGCTATTGCCGAAGAGAAAACATACTGAGACAGCGCTGGGAGTAGCTAATGCTCATCAGATTGTGTAAATCAGTGGAAAATGAATAGAAATTATGATGCTGTCTGAAGGAATATGAAGTAAACGTGTAAATATATCAATTTTGCTCCCAAGTATGCGCACTTTTGGACTATAAGCCCTTAATGATGCTGTTCAGTAAATCTGTGAACACAAATAAACCGCAGCAGACTAGACTGAATATGAATGCTTTTTTTTATTCTATTCAAAATACCATACATTACCGAATTATTATTTAGCAATTCTGGCATAAATTAAGAAATTACTTTCACTGCAACCGATTTTTATCATACAGTGGTCAAATATCGAAGCTGGAGTCTTTAATCTTTCTAATGATACACGGTTTGTCCAGATCAAGTAAGATTGTGATGTTTAAGCGTGCTGTGAAACAATAATAATCTGAGGCTGCCGGCAGAGGTTAAACTAAATATCGTCCTTTTGTTTGATTTAATTATTTTAAGGAAAATAACTACACTATTTAAAGAGTAATTAATTGCTAATTAAAATGATATTGTTACATTAACCAGAAACAAAGGTAAATAAGTATAACACACATTACACTAAATTCCTTTTTTTTTTTCTTTGATGTGCCACTCCAAGATTTGCTGTGGCCTCCTCTGGCTCCCCTATTAAAACTTTCTGGGGGCGCCAACAGATGTAGAACAACCGATGTAGAGGTAGATGAGTTAGTGGAGGAAAGAGAAGTAACCTGTTGAATGTGATGAGGATGAGGGAAGCTTCTCAAGATATGATTAAGGAGAACGAGTGACTTTGTACCGCTACGTCTCATCCTAATCTTACAGCATTAGTGGTTCTTCATCTCTGTCTTTCTGTCCTTCTTATTGCTCAATTTTGCTAAATTTTTCTTTGTGATGACCATGACTATTTTATCAATCTCCTGTACCACAATAAAACATGTATGAGCTTCATTTCCTTGGCTAGTGTTGTTATTTTAGAATGTAAATTACCAATCGGAAGTTTGGAGTTTTGTAAGAACTTTTGTTTTTGAAAGAAAATGATACATTCAGCACCAAAAGTGACAGCAAGACATTTATAATATTGCAAAAGATTTCTATTCATCAAAGAATGCAGGGGGCAGTTGCATAAACTTAGCCTCTATGTTAAGACAATGTCTTAAGTATGAGTTTGACCAACTAGCTGTTAGCCAAGGGGTAATCAGTCTTATTTTGGGATTCAAGTTAGACTAATGTATGCTTTTATGTAACTGAATTTTAAAAAATGACCAGTTTTAAAGAAAAAAAAATGATGACTAACTTGTAAGACTAGTCTAAACCTTATATGCAACTGGCCCCTGAACAAAAAAAAAAAAGGATCACGATTTCCACAAAAATATGAAATAGCACAACCGTTTTCAATCCGTTTGGGTCAACCGATAATAATAAGAGATGTTTCTTGAGCATATTAGAATGATTTAGGATCATGTGACACAGAAGACTGTATCAGTGATGCTGAAAATTCAGCTTTGCATCAAAGGAATAAATTACATAATAAAATATATTAAAGAGTTATTTTGAATTGTAATGATATTTCACTATATTTTTGTTTAAATAAATGCAGCCTTGGTGAGCATAAGAGACTTCTTTCAAAAACATTAAAATAATCTTACCGACCCTAAACTTTTGCATGCATACAGTCATTTTACCCCAAATAACAGACAAAGAATCTCTTATATAGAAGACGGGTTTATTCATGACCGATTCGGGATGTCCAATATTGATGCATTTGGCGCAAACAAAGAAGGCAAGAGGAAAGGGAAAATACTGCATGACTAAGGTCAATAAAACACTGTCAGACAACAGAGCTACGCAATGAAACATAAGAGCGCATCAAATAAACGTTTATCCGACATACAAATAACATTTATCCTATAAATGCAAAGCGAGAAATATATTCGTCTCCCTGTTGAGGTGCAATTTACAGGTGGAGGATCGACATCACTGGCCAGAGGTGTACGATGGAGTCCACAGATGCTGGTCTCGTGATTGCACATCATGTCCTTAACGGGAGAAGGTCTTGCCCCTGGACAGATCATGTGAGGGTTACATTCATATTCACAGGTCAAAACAGTGGAATAAATATAGCTATATACTCAATATTGCAAGAGTGTACTACAGACACATGATACCAAGAAAATGTCAAAGTGCACACATATATATATAACCAAAACAATATAACAATAAAAATAAGATTCGAAAAATATATCACTGTCTCTGAATTACAATCATTGATTCTTAAGTATTTATAGTGAAGCATGAATCTGTAACACTTAAATCAGAAGTCAGAAATCAGTAACACATTTTACAAAAAGATTCAATTCGTTAATATTAGTTAATTCATTAGGTATCATAAACTATGAATGTTCATTTCTACAATAACACCTTACAATAAGGTTCCATTTGTTAACACGACAAAATACTTTCTAAAGCATTTATTAACCTTAATGTTAATTTCAACATTTACTAATACATTTTTATTAGTACAGTCAAAAGTTGTATATGTTCATATTATTTAACGGACCTTTGCTGACATTAAACTAGCAATGAATAGTTGTATTTTTATTAATAACACTAACAAAGATGATTAAATACTGTAACAAATGCATTGTTCATTGTTAGTTAACTAATGTCACCTAATGGAACCTTTTTTTAAAGTGTTACCATTTCTATTATATATTTGTAACATCTGAAGCTGTATAAATTCCCATTAGCTAATGTATCATGAACAAACATGAATTAACAATGAACATTATTTGGAAATAAATATTAACCTATATTAATAAATGTTAAAATATAAAGTAAAAACGGTCGCTCATTGTTATTTCGAAATAACTTAATGCGTTAACTATTAATTAAAACCTACTGAAAAGTGTTATCCAGCAATCTTTAAAGTCTGATGACACAGAGAAGCACTTCACAATCCAGTCATTGTGAATTCTTTGACTACGGAGGTCATTTTTACTGTGTAAATATTAACAATCTGTTTGAGGAAAACGTCTCGTTTCTGAATTTGTAAGCACTAAATTACAACCAAGAAGTGTTTTTTATACTTAGTGAACTGTAGAGGAACAGCAGCTTGGTTATGGAAAAATAAATACAATAAAAATTCCAAAGACATTTAAAAAAAAAAATCTTATTTAAAAAAACAGAAAAAAAAAACAGTTCAACCAGCTCTGAGATGAATCACAATATTTGAATTTGATTAAAAACTGTATGACAATTGAAACAGAAAAGGCAAAACTACATAACTGTGCACTTAAATTATTTATGAACTATAATATACTGTAAGTATAGCACAATAGTTTAGAGGTTTATTGCAAAATATTAAAATCTATCATTTAAGATAGACTTTTGATTCGCAATGCATTATGGGAGTGGGTGGCTGCTGCTGAGCTTTTTCAATGGCAACAGCAGCTTCTCCAATTGGTGGATCTTTCTTCAGGATTATATGCAATGTTGACAGGAAGTCGTTAAAACTGTTTACGTTACTGTTTACGTTACTGTTTACGTTACTGTTTACGTGTGCAGTTAAACGCACACTGACATTTACGAAAAGTAATTCATCAGAGCTCACGTTAGGTATATTTCGAAAGGTTTCTAAGTTATTGATAAAAATCAATTTCTAATCTAGCAGAAAAAATGGCCTTTGATTCCAGAGAAGACGTATCTGCAGCATTTGGCCACGTTTCAGTTTAAACGAGCACAAACAGCAACCAGCTAATGTATATTTGAAAAGTACATGGTAATCTGCTCTGATATAATCAGTGGATGGTGCAACGCCTCAACGTAATTAATGAAGATTCAAACACACACTATCACAAAGTAATCTTTTGCAAGCACATGCCACTGGTTTTAAATAAAACCCAGAGATATGCACCAACATCAGCACAAATCAACCACCTCTACTGGAAAAAAGCCCATGAGAAAAAGATTTTAAGACTTGGATAACTCTGTGCGGTTTCATATAACGTGTGAAACACTACTGATTGTGAAACAGCACTTACGAAATAGTTTTCATCTCTTTCTTCTCAGCGTCCGGGCGAGCTCGGTTGAGTACCTTCAGGAAGTCCGAGGTCTTGGCCCTCATGCGAGTGTGGATGTAAGCCTAAAACCAGAGAAAACACATCTGTGAGAGTGGAAAACACCTACATTCCCAAGAATAGAGCAGTTTTCTTCACGCTGACAAATTGGTTTCATCTGGCCAAACAAAGGGCCGAATGGTTGAATGACAAGTATGCAAACTGAGAAGCACATTACTGAGCTTCTTACAAACTCAAGGGTCTTGTTTGAAGAGTGGCGTTGGGCAAAGAGGCGTTTCTCACCTTGGAGCACTTTATGTGGTAGTGCAGATAGTCCCGGAAGGTGTGGATGAGGTTGATGGTGTTGTCTCTGGTGTTGGCGTTGGTGTGTCGAGGAAACAGCACTGTTGGGAAATGATTTCAGTATTTTTATTTGAAATATAATAAGACATTCACTGTAATTGTGACACATTTGGGTAACATATAAAGTTTGGGATCAGTAAGATTTTTGATGATTTTTTTTAAAGAAGTCTCTTAATGCCCCTCGAAACAAAACAAAAAAAACGTAATATTATTACAATATAAAATAATGGGTTTCTATTTTAATATACTTTCAAATATTACTTCTTTTTACATTTACATTTAGTCATTTTGCAGACGCTTTTATCCAAGCAGAAATCATTCTAATATGCTGATTTATTATCAATGTTGGAAAACATTGTGCTGCTTAATATTTTTTTTTGTCAATAATTCAGGATTCTTTGATTAATAAAAAGTACAGCATTTACTGAAAACAGAAATCTTTTCAAACAATATGTCGTTACCATCACTTTTTTATCAATTTAACACATCCTTGCTTAATAAAAGTATTCATTTTTTTTTTTTTTTTTAAAGAAAAAAAATCCTTACCGCAAACCTTTGCATTAATAATAAATCAGCATATTAGAATGATTTCTGAAGGATCATGTGACACTGAAGACTGGAGTAATTATGATGAAAATTCAGATTTGCATCACAGGAATAAATTAGATTTGAAAGTATATTAAAATAGAAAACCATTACTTTAAATATTTAACAGTATTACAGGGCTCTACGCTTACTTTTCTTTTTAGGAGCACTTGTAATGGCATTTTTCTAACTTTATTAAAAGTATGTCATCTTTTGTGTCAAATTCAAAAATGTATATTTATAAGCTTTTTATTTTTACATTTCTAATTAAAACAATAGAATAAGAACAAGTAGAATGTTACCAATCAAATGAAATTAGTATTAACAAAATTAATTCGTACTACAGTGGTGGCACAGAAGAAGACAAAAGTGGCTTGTAGGTGTATTTTCAGATGTTTAATGATGCTCAGAGGTGGCATGAGTGCAATTAAATTCATAAATTCATGTTGAGATTAATGCTTTAAATATAACATTTTGAATATAGAAATATTAAATGATTTAAATAACTGAAATTATACTTTAAAGGGGTCATATGATGTGATTTCAAGTTTTCCTTTCTCTTTGGAGTGTTACAA
>NW_015540897.1:932411-932619 GCF_001515605.1 Sinocyclocheilus anshuiensis
ATTATATGTATTTTTGTTTTGTTTGTTTTTATTCTGCTATGTACAATGCTTTGGCAATATGTACCTAAGTATGTCATGCCAATTAAGCAATATGAATTGAAAATTGAGAGAGAGAGCGAGAGAGAGAGAGAGACACATCACAGTGGAGTCAGCTGTCTTAACCGTGGCTTGTGTACTGCAAACACATACCAACCACTGTGTCTGTCAT
>NW_015540897.1:933120-933815 GCF_001515605.1 Sinocyclocheilus anshuiensis
CATATTCTGTTACACCAAATACACAAAATAATGATCTTTAAAAAAAGCATCATATGACCCCTTTAAAATGAAACAAAAACTGCCAGTAGGTGCTGCTACTTTTCTCTCCAATACGGTAGGAAGTTAAATGAAATGAAATGTGGAGGATGTTAACTGTGACAAGATGATTGACAGGCCAGTTTACAGTGACAGGATGCATGTAATTATGTGACAGAGCGGACCGTTAAAGACGCAATTGTATAACGTAATAGTATGTCCCAAAACTTGCCTACTCTTCTACTACACACTCAAAAGTGTGTACTTTTTCCTTCACCAAAAGAGTACATACTTTAGGGCAGGGATCCTCAAATCTGGCCTACGAGATCCACTTTCCTGCAGAGTTTAGCTCTAACCCTAATCAAACACACCTGAGCATGCTAATCAATGTCTTCGCTCGATTGAAAGAAGCCCCGCCTTCTGAATAAAAGAGCCAATCGCTAATCGGTAAAGTCAGCGCGTCACTGCACCTGCTGTGCAGGATTCTGATTAACATTGTGTTGAAGGAATCAACAGATATGTCTGTGATACATTACTCAACGCTGCAAAAACACGGCGTAAGTAGAAATTTTTGTGCACAAACACAAATATGCTGATTGGGTCAGTCGCAAATGCAATATATGTGTGTGTGTGTGTGTGTGTGTATATATTTTATCACT
>NW_015540897.1:934159-935893 GCF_001515605.1 Sinocyclocheilus anshuiensis
GCTGCTGTGCAGGATTCTGATTAACATTGTGTTGAAGGAATCAACAGATATGTCTGTGATACATTACTCAACGTTGCAAAAACACGGTGTAAGTAGAAATTTTTGTGCACAAACACAAATATGCTGATTGGGTCAGTCGCAAATGCAATATATGTGTGTGTGTGTGTGTGTGTGTATATATTTTATTACTACAACAAAATTGCATTTTAAGTTTTTAGTTAACTAAAAAGTATTTTGTAAATATATTATGTATAATAAAATTCTGTCAGTGCACTAGGGCAAATACACTAATATATTAAAGACAGAGTCTATGAACAGGTCTTAATATCTTATTCAGTGTTGCTTCTCAAGTAAATTTATCCCGTTTCAAGAATTGTTAAATATTTCAACAGGAAAACAAGGCAAAATGACTGATTCAAAACTTAAGAAGTCATTTTTTTGCAGTGTAGTTGCTATTTATAGAGGGATAATATATAAATCTGTGAAGTTTAAACCAGAATGGATGCCTAAGTGTTACACTTAAGGTATCATATGAATATTAATAATAATATGAAAAAAGTATAATTTGAATTTTAGTAACTAAATGCATTATTCCAATAATAAAATAATCTTTAACAAGAGGTTTACGTTCAAAGATTAGTATTTTCAGTTACTACTGTTCTGCATTTCTTGCTGCAGGGTACCAGAGTGAAATGAAGAGACAAAACAGAACTAAATAAGCAATTAATATTGCATGTCTCTAGATACTTCCTGGTTGCATGGAAAACTCAAGTGGAGTAGCGCTGGTAAATGTTTTTGGCTTTGATAAAAGGGTGTGGTGCTTTTTCTATTCATTAAGAGGTTTGTGTAACCGCCATGAAGAGAAGATGGGTGTTTGCTCGCTTGATCCGAATGCAAATACACAGTGCACCTGTCACAGGTAAGCAGCAGTGCTTTGTTCTGGCCTAAATTAACATACAATGCATCATCAAGTAGCACTAGCAGCTGAGGTTGATAATAGTGTTCAACCAGGGTCTGAAATGAACACCTGCCAAGTGCCATTTGCAAGTAAAGACGCTAAATTAATATTTATGTGTATGTGACCTCAAGATACAAACCAAAAGTGATGTAGCCGATGTTGTCTCCCACTGTTGCGTCAGTGTCCTTTAGCTCCAGAGGAGGTTCTCTGTGACTGAACAGCACCTGAGGAGCCGTGTGACTGGCCCTCCTGCCCTCCTTAAACTCCTGAACACAGAGAAACACAGGCATCAGTCTGTCCTGTCATCATGATGACTGTAAAAACACCAGTTACCAAACACAGCAGCTGTTCTGGTGGTGGTTTGCACTGCTGACATCATTATGTGCAAGTGAGTTTGTAAAAATAGTCAAATTAGACTAGAAATGCCCTTTATTTATAAAGCATTTCATTTACTGGATTATAAAAAAAAGCTACAATTTCCAGAAAAATGTAATTGCATTATAAAATATTTTAAAATTGAAAACTATGGAAGTCCATATCCTCCATGGAATAAAAAAAAATAGTAATAAAAAAAAAAAAGGTACTTGCAACTTTTTTTTCTCAGAATTGCAAAATATAAACTCAGAATTCTGACTTTCTCACAATTCTGAGTTTACATCTTGCAATTTTTGATATCTCACAATTCAGATTTTTTTTGTTTCTGCCACAGAATAAAAACAAACAAGGTCATTGCAACTTTTTTCTCACAATTCTGAAAAAAAATGACAGAATTGAGA
>NW_015540897.1:936056-939008 GCF_001515605.1 Sinocyclocheilus anshuiensis
AACCTCCAAAATGGGGCGGGGTCTCCTCGCGCAAAGACTTTCACCATTGGCTCTGGCTCCAGCCAATTGTTATTGACTTACATTTCAAAATAAAACTTTATAAATTAAACATTGTTTCTAGTTCATCTAAAAAAAATATGCTATATAAATAAATATCCTCCGTGAGAGCAGAGCCCAAAGCTCGTGGCCAGTGGTGCTCGGACTGGAGTTTGAACCTCTGCGTAATGATATAAACGCGAATTACCCACGAGCCGTCTCAGTGCAGCGCAGCGCAGATTTTACTCTATCGCTTTGTTCTAAGCAACGGGGGTGTCCCGGGGCTCGAAATTCGCAGGGTAGGAGGGGGTAGTGACGCTGGGTGTAACTAAAAAGGTGCCATTATCCGGTGAGGTCCGGTTGGGGAGTTACGGAACGATCTCATATCGCATAATCTTATTAACCGTTTATCTCCTGAACTGCAACTTTCTTTACCACACAGCGCCAATCCCTCCGTGCAGTCAATTTCGCTGGGTAAGGTTAGGGTCAGGTGTGGGGTAGGTTTAGGGGTTAGCATTTTTTGTAGCATAGTGTAGGAAATCAACACTTTAATTGACACAACCAATAAAATCTTTAGAATCAGCTGTGGGGTGGAGTTTGCACTGAAGTGGATTGGGGGGAAAAATTGCGCATGCGTGTCATGTGCCTGTCTGTCAATGGGAGGAAGCCACGCCCTATTTTGGAGCTCCCACCCCGTTTTGGAGTTCCCGCCCCCATTTGGAGATCTCCAGGCTGCAGTTATACCCTTCTCAAACAAAGCGAAAACTGGAGGCGGCCCATTCAAACCAGCGCAGATTCGGCTACATAAGGAGCTTAAAATATTTTACAGCAGAAAAAAACATGTTTACAGCCTGGTTCAAAAAATGATTTTGGTCTATATAGCTAATTTTGCCCTTCATGACAATTGTGAGGGGGGTGAATTTTTTTATAACTCATCCGTTTAAATTATATTAAACCTTAAAGTTCTGCATAATTAAGGGCGTGGCCACTTGAGTGACAGGTGGATTGCCGCTGCTGTCACAACCATCGAGCTAGGTGGGCATGGTTTCAGCAACCAGCTCCCGCCTCTTTGCCCATTTTCGATTATCCGGGAGTGACGCGCGGCCAAGATGGCGACGGCCGGCTCCGCCCACTTTTGAGCTTCAAAAACGCTCTTCGGAACCCTACGGGAGACGTCACGGACACTACATCCATGTTTTTATACAGTCTATGGTTTTGTCACATATTTTAGCCCAAATGTCATAGAACAGAGACAGGATTCAACAATTAAATCAGCTCCCAGAAAAAAAAAAGAGAGCTTGTCTTTGTGTGCATGACACGAGCAGACAGGTAGTCAAGGGACGTTTTTGCTGGATGTTCCTCTGATTTGCATTTATTTGATTTACATTGGCAGTCCTGAATGAGGCTGGAACAGACTTTGAATATTGATTTGCATTGGCAGAGAAAAGGCCACCCATCAACCTCAACTCCATGAACCCTCAAGACCCATGAAAATCCTGCCATAAAAACAATTCATTCATTTTCTCAATGCACCGATTCAAAATCCTGACAAAGCAACTACATGCATCTTGAAATGTGCCTGCAAATAATGCAATTCAAGATTGAAAACAACAGCTGATCGCTAAATTAACTGAACACTGGCTAAGTTTACTAAACAAGGAACCCATGTTTCTTTATTTAAAACATGTGACTTCCTCTATGCAAAGTGAGTCATAGACACTTCCTGTTTCACAGAGAAAGCACAAGTCATTTAGACCCTTACATGGTGATTAAATGTGATCAACCTGCCTGGACTGAATCATGTATAAAAATCACAAGACACGATCAGTATGAAAGAATGTGTGAAATAAAAATTCCTGTCGGTGTCTGCAACTTCACACTGCATATGTGACCACAGGAAACCTGAACTCTATTTTCGAAACAGACGAGAATTACAATTTATACACTACAAACGTCACAAAAACCAGCTGCAATCTTGCAATCTACTAGTCAAATCACTCAGCAAGTATGCGACTACTCTAAATTGACAGCAAAAACATGTCCAGATCATATCTCACCCAAAAGCAAACCATTTTAATAATACACTAACATTTAAAAGCCTGGGGTCATTTTTAAAAAGAAATTAATACTTTTAGTTAGTAAGGATGTATTAAATTTATCAAAGTGACATTAAATACATTTATAATGATACAAAGAATTCTATTTCAAATAAATGCTATTCTTTTGAACTTTTTTTTTAAAGAATTCTCTTCTGCTCACCAAGCCTGCATTTATTTGATCCAAAATACAGCAAAAGCAGTAATATTGTGATTTTTTTTTTTTACTATTTAAAATAACTGCTTTCTATTTGAATGTATTTTAAAATGTAATTTATTTCTGTGATGACAAAGCTGATTTTTTTAGCATCATTACTCCAGTCTTCAGTGTCACATGATCCTTCAGAAATCATTTTGAAAAAAAAAAAAGAACATTTATTATTATTATTATGTTGAAAACAGCCGAGTAGAAATTTTTTCAGGTTTCTTTGATGAATATAAAGTTCAGAAGAACAGCATTTATCTGAAATAGAAACCTTTTGTAACATTATAAATGTCTTTATCATCACTTTTGATCAATTTACAGCATCCTTTCTTTAAAAAAAAGTATTATTTTCTATAATTTAAAAAAAAAAATATAGACTCCAAACTTTTGACTGGTATAGTGTATAATGTTACAAAAGCTTTTTATTTCAGATAAATGCTGATCTTTGGATCTTTCTATTCATCAAGGAATCCTGAAAAAAATGTACTCAACTGTTTTCAATTTTAATAATAATAATAATAAATTTTTGAGCAGTAAATCAGAACATAGAATGATTTCTGAAGGATCATGTGACACTGAAGACTGGAGTAATGATGCTGAAAAGTCAGATTTTTA
>NW_015540897.1:939352-939508 GCF_001515605.1 Sinocyclocheilus anshuiensis
CAGGAATAAATTACATTTTACAATATATTCAAATAGAAAACAGCTATTTTAAATAGTAAAAATATTTCACAATATTCACTTCTGCTGTATTTTGGATCAAATAAATGCAACCTTGGTGAGCAGAAGAGAATTCTTTAAAAAAAAACATTAAAAATC
>NW_015540897.1:940293-952177 GCF_001515605.1 Sinocyclocheilus anshuiensis
TATATATATATATATATATATATATTTGGGGAACATAAGAGACTTCTTTAAAAAAAAGACATTTTGAAAATCTTACCAACCCCAAACATTTGTATTGTAGTGTATATTTTGTATAGAGAGAGTCGATTTTTAGGATCTTAATTTTGATTTTATGGTCAAATGCAACCCAGACATGTTTTTGACAGGTTTTGTGATTATGTCTCGTACCTCATCGGCGCCGTGCTCCTGAAGCTCCTTGAAGAACTTGAGAGAGATGCTGACCATTACTTTAGTTTTGTCTCCACTGGGGTTGGAGATGTGGTAAAGCACACCATCAAAGTCTGTAGCAAAGGAATAATAAGACCCCATGTTATTCATTTTGCTTTTATCAGTGTAAAATAAACATTACTTTTATTGTAAGATCAGTTACAAGCATGCATAGTAATGTTTGGACTTCCACTTTTGAGCTCATCCATATTTCGACTTTACCTGCAAACGTAACCTCTACGGCTTCAGGCTTGTTCCTAAACAAAAAGAAAGCATAATTTTGTGAGTTAATATGGTTTGCTATCCGGAGGACTTTTCCCATGAAACACAAAGAAACAAGGAAAACAAGTAAAGGGATTATGGACAGTCATCCAAGGTGATCAAGCAAAAGTGGTTTATTTTGCAATAATGACATTATTCCACTTCTACACGCCTAACTTGCCAAATCAATAAATTGACATGAAAAACTTATTGTTGGAATAATTGTATTAGCTTATACAATATTAATAAAATATGTCATTTATACAGTGTTGTCATCAGTGTTGGGGAAAGTTACTTTTAAAATAAAGCATTACAATATTGTGTTACTCCATAAAAAAGTAACTAATTACTTCGTTACTTTTTGTGGAAAGTAATGTGTTACGTTACTTTTGCGTTACTTTTTAAATCTGGACAGGGCTTGCTTGCTTGTTTTTACAATAATGACCAAAGAATTCCCACGACGTTTCAAGTTATTCGTGATTACTAAATAAGGAGTTTTACAAACATTGCACTTTCAGAGGGCTTACTCTTTGTGTTTTCTTTCTGAGATATTTTAGCACACAAATGATATTCTATATTATAACA
The DNA here is from genome assembly GCF_001515605.1 of Sinocyclocheilus anshuiensis. Classification (NCBI taxonomy): domain Eukaryota; kingdom Metazoa; phylum Chordata; class Actinopteri; order Cypriniformes; family Cyprinidae; genus Sinocyclocheilus; species Sinocyclocheilus anshuiensis. The sequence continues at coordinate 941,386 of NW_015540897.1, forward strand.
TATAAAATCAGCCTGTTTTGTGATTTCCATGACTTTTTTAGTCCTATTATGCCCCTTTTTACAAGAAGTCTCAGGTGTCCCCAGAATGTGTTTGTGAAGCTTCATCTCAGAATACCCCACAGATAATTTATTATATCATTGTTCTGAGACATTGCTTATAATTTATGGGGATTAAAAAAAAGAGGAGTTGGTGGATTGTTATCATTATGGGGTGGTTGTGTACACACTGCCAACACACATTTATATTCAAACACTATGTAAAAGTGAATTTTGCACAATAGGTCCGGTTTAACATTCCCTGATACTTCAAGGTTTCTCATGAGGGTGCATACTGTTGTTGATACTACTGTCATGCAGTGACAATGTTAGTGAAAAAAACTACTGGCAAAAAACCCCCAAGATTTTTATGTTTGCAAAAATATGTTTCTCAAATCTGATCTATTGTCCCACACAATGACCTCATGAATAAAAAAAAAACATTTTAATGCAAGCACAAGCAGGTGTTTAGGAAGTGTTGTGGTGGTTTGTTGTTAGTCTTTTGAGGAAATACTAAAATCCCTTTTACCCCGTGGGGTCTTTAGCTGTTATTATACTGTTAAGATGTATGTAGGTAATAAATCTGTCTTATTATAACTAAATTTAGCTTGCCTGAAATTTGGGTGAGCTTGATAAACCTTTCGATATATTCGACTGAATATATGCTTTCATGTTTTAAACAAACTCTGTTCAGATATTTTCAGCAAGTTAAGGCAGCATGTTTGTGTGACAGCTTTCCTGACTTGGGCCATAAAATTCAAGCACTTTCTGATTGAAAACCAACATGTGTGTGTGTGTGTGTGTGAACCGACTTAACCATATTTTGAGGACAAATTTGTACCCAAAAATGAGCAAAACCTGACAAAATCTCCAAAAACCTCCCTTTGGGGACATCCTCATTTGTAAAACTGGTTTAAAAAACGTGTGTGTGTGTGTGTGTGTGTGTGTGTGTGTGTACTGGTTTATATATCCTGGTGGGGACTTAAACCTGACTACACACAGACTCATGGGGACTCGTGTCACGGTGGGGACCTAAATTGTGGTCCCCACGGGTACAAAAGTTTATAAATCATACAGAATTAAGTTTTTTGAAAATCTAAAAATGCAAAAAGTTTCCTGTGAGGGGTAGGTTTAGGGGTAGGGTTGGTGTAGCGCAATAGAATATACGGTTTGTACAGTAGAAAAACCATTACGCCTATGGAATGTCCTCATTTAGATAGCTAGGCAAACGTGTGTGTGTGTGTGTGTGTGTGTGTGTGTGTGTGTCCTTGTATGGAAAATAACTACCTAAAGATTCTTCATAGTTTCTCCTTCTGTGTTCCACGGGGGAAAAATCCAACATATTTGGAATAACATGAGGTTGAGTAAATATTGGAAAAAATTTCAATTTTTGGGTAGCATATTCATTTAAGAATTAGGATCTTGTTCCTATTCTGTATTTTCCCATTAAAATCCTGTTCATTTGGCTCATTCATTGGCATTCATGGGTGGCATCTTTATTCTTATTGAAATAGCGTAAACATGCATCAGCTTCTGTGGATCTGTGATGAAACTGATTACAGCCTGAGGCTGAGTTTGCGGACAAGAATTTTCTCCTCTTTCTTTTTTATTGGCACAGTGGAAAACCGCTGCCATTTACACAGACTGTAAACTGAGAAGGACACTTTTCCATGCTCTGTCTGAAAAATGTTTGCACTTGGAATGGAATGGGGGTGGAATGTCTCTCTATGTACAGACTGGGCATTTACAGTTTGCAAAGATTCTTGATCTTTCATCATAAAATACATAAATTGTACTTGGAAGAATTAGATGAGAAATGTTTGGGTTTATATTGAAATCACTTATGTTTGATTGCAGACAATGTTTTGATTGCTGAGATATTAAAAAACCTCATTTGGGATTTTCTTCCCGTTCTTGTGCTTACCATATTTTAATATGAATGCTGAACTTATATATCATACTTTTGTAATACACTTTATATCTCATCTTGCATTCCTTTCCTTCTTATTATTCACACAGAAACGTGTTTCTTCCTGTCCTGAACACAGCAGAAAGGAGGCCGGATCAGATTCACGCTCTTTTCAGTTTTACAGGTGTCTCGTTTAACCTCATACGTCATTGTGCTAGACCACCTTGTTGACAGTAAGGTCAGTCTAAATAGAATTTGAACACTTTAATCCTTTACAGATATTGCATTCAAATTTGTTACCAAATGTTCAAGATTTGGGGAAACAAATGCAAATGTTTAAGAACTAATCATTGACCACTATTCTGAATATTAGAGATTCAATGTCAGATTGAATATATTTTCAGATATATTCTCATGATTATGGAATTATTGTTTTAATAATACTTGTTAAAGGGATAGTCCATCCCAAAAAAATGACACTTCTGTCATTATTTACTTGCCCTCATGTTGTTCCAAACCTGTATGGCTTTCTTTGTTCTGTGGAACATATAAGAAGATATTCTGAAGCATGTCGGTAACCAAACAGTTTCGGTTCTCATTGACTTTTATGTATGAAAAATACAATGCAAGTCAATGTGATCGGAAACTGTTTGCCAACGTTCTTTAAACTATCTTTTTATGTGTTCTGCTAAAGAAAGAATGTCATACAGGTTTAGAAAGACATGAGGGTGAAGTAATGACAGAATGTTCATTTTCTTTTCCTTCAATAGATTATCATTAAAAGTTAGTATGATTATAGATTATATTTTCTTATACACCACATCAATGTTTATAAATGAAGTGTCATGATGTCACAAGATGTTAGTTTGTTTTTTTGTTTTTTTAATGTCCTGCATTTAAAAATAGTTGATGAAATGAAACTGGCTGCTCCTCATGTGAGAAACACACTTGTTTACAGCATCTTCAGGACAAACCCAGTGGGAAGGAGTTCTGAAATACGAAATGTGCTGTGATTGGTTAGCTGGGCCAGTGTGTGAGTGTGTTGTGATTGGCAGCACTCGGCGCCTGGTTGGGAAATGATGATGATGGAATGATGTGTGGCCTTGCATCAGTGACACATATTTCCTCCGATGTTGAAAAATCACTTCTGTATGGCAGGTTTTACTACATGAAGTTCAAAGTTCTTTCTTCGGATATAACTATAAACTTCATGTTGTTTCTCCTAAATCCTAATCATTGTATCAAAAAAAAAAAAAATCCCATCATTAATTTAAAATTCAAAAATGTCAATAAAATGTAACAATTTGTAAATAATGAATTTATTAATTTATATTGATTTCTTATTTATATTTACTCTTAAATAAACAAGTTAGCTTGTTTTGTTAGCCTAATGTTTTTGTATATATTTTCTTCATTTATTATTATATTATTATTTAGATTTGTATTATTTAGATTTATGTATACATTAATTTAACCATTGTAAGATTGTCGTTTAAAACAAAAAATCTCACTAAATGTACCAAAAGTATTCATATATATTTTGGAATGGGTTCCAGAATTCCTATTAAATGGCCTCATGACTTTATATCATAAATATAGGAGGATGATTTTAGGCCACATGATTCTTAGTTTCACTCTTGGTGTTTTGATCATGTTTATGTCTTAGACTGAACACGAGTGAGGATCTTGTGACCATTAGGTTGTTTCAAATTTCCCCAACAAACATCTCTAATCTTCTGCTTTCTTGTAGCCGCATAAAAGCAACATCCTCGTCTTCTGCATCTCCTTCAGGAATCAGAAACATAGATGTGAGTATCAGCTCGTCTCCTGTGAAAGGGAAAAATGCTTCCTAAGATATTCCTGAGAACTATGAATACGTTTTTGAGAAATAAATAGAAAAATTAGAGCATCTTAGTTGAGATTGAACACTTGAAGTAACCTTTAGGACTTAACAGGATATCAACATCCCTTCAAAGGTTATAAAGGAGCCTTCAGAACACAACTCTGACATTTCATCCTGTGGATTATTCTCACATACGGCACCACACCAAAAAAGAAGTTACGATGTCTGGTAAGTCCAATATCTTAATTTGATAATTTAATTAGAAGTCCACAATTTGAAATCTGATTTTAATAATGCACTGTAAACCTGGATAAGTTGAATTTGCTTAAAAAACGTAAGAAACTGATTGCTCTACAAAAAAAATTAAGTATTGTGAACTTAAAAATTTCAGTTTATTTCACTTAAAATGTTTTGTAAGATCGATTACAAAGTTCAGTTCATTTAACTTAAAATGTTTTATATCAATTTGCAGTAATTACACGTAGTATATTTAAGTTCATTGTATTAATTTTCAAGTTAACACTATATCAGTCTTTAGAAAATTAAGAAAAAAAAGCAAAAATAAATAAATAAAGGAACATTCATACAATTTTATTTTATTCTAATTCAATTCCAAATGTTAATCTGAAAACAAGAACACAACAAAACATTACTTTTTTATATCCTGAGAACATTTCTCCATAAAACATGAAAAAACTAGTTTAACAAATTAACTTATTGTTAAACACATAAACAGTCGATTTCAGAATCACAACAAACGGCACCAAAACTATATGGTTTTTTTCCACTCGAGTTCACAATATTGGCAGTATTGAATTTTGGGTGCCAGCTCACTTTGTCCGAGGCTGAGCATTACCTTCTGAATAAAATATAAAGTGCTTTTCATATACTTAGGGTAGTCCAGGTGCAGGGCATAAATCAGTCTGGGAAAAAAATGGACATAGACGGCCTGAGATTGGTCAGTTCATCCATTACCAAACTTTCTTCCAAGATGATTCCCACTCTAGATGGGTTTAGCTGTGGACTTGCTTGATCAACACTGAGGAGTCTTACTGGAGTCTGTCTTGTCAGCTGCATCCTAACAGAGGAAGAAACAGATCGACAAAAACATTATCAAGTCAGTTAGAAAATGCTGTTTTCAAATACTCAAGGTCACATGCTTCGTTCACATCATGTCGTTAAATGTATGTACATGCCTGATGTGAATAAGGAAATCGTTCTGTTCTTGCATAACTTCCATGTTTGAACATATCACAGACATGGCTTAGCTTAAACCAGGACTATAGGCCTAGTTAAATTAGGATATTTAAATAGCTTTAATAAAAATGCCTTCAAAACTTTACTGGTGTGCATCTTGAGACAAGACAATCGCACTGACATATTTTAAGATATGTAAGTACAAGGTATTTTCAGTTAAGACAGCTCGAACATCTCTTCCTTCCAAAACAAGATAGTCATTAAGAGGGCTGTGAACATAGATAAAACAGATATCCATCCATTTTTGTATTTATACCGTTAAATAACTTAAACTTACTCTTTCAAACAATAGCCATGTCGAAATTAAACGTGGTCGTTAAATTATTGCACTTACTATATTAGCGCCACAATCATCTCTCCTAGTTTTTAAAGGTGTCCTATTATGCTTTTTCACTTTTTCAACTTTAGTTAGTCTGTAATGTTGCTGTCTGCGCATAAAAAAGACTATAGTTGAACTACTAAACTATATCACTTGCTGGAAGTGATATAGTGATATATATTTAATAATAAATGTCACTATTTACCACAGATTGCTTTAATATTTTCTATTTGTCCTTTTCTAACAGATCCAAACCGTTCTCTGAATATCAATGACTTCAGTAAATTCTACAGTGAAGAGTTCAACTACACAGATCTCCTGAACTTGACTGAATTTGTCGTGGATGAAAAGACGTTGCTTTGCTCCTCCATCACCATGGTGGATGCCGTCAACATTGCATTCTGTGTCTTATTTGTAATCATCTTTCTGATGGCTATTCCTGGGAATCTGATCGTAGGCTGGGTCATCGTCTCGCACAGACAATTGCTTTCCGCCTCAGATGTCTACTTATTCAACCTGATGCTGGCCGACACGTTAATGGCTCTGATTCTGCCATTTTCGGCGTTTTCCGTGATCCATGGTTGGGTGTTCAGTGATGCTGCGTGCAAGCTGGTTTGCCTGGTGAAGGAAGTGAACTTCTACACCAGCATTTTGTTCCTGGTGTGCATCAGCGTGGATCGCTACATGGTCATCGTCAGAGCTATGGAGTCCCAAAAGACTCAGAGGATACTGTGCAGCAGAGTCGCCTGCGCATTGGTGTGGGTCTTGGGATTGTTGCTCTCCTTGCCGTCGTTCTACAACGAGGCGTATTACGAGCCAGTTTCCCAGCAGACCATTTGTGCAGAACGCTTTGAGACGAATCACGCCGACGAGTGGCGACTGGCCACGCGTATCATGAGGCATCTGCTCGGGTTCCTCTTCCCTCTGGTGGTCATGTTGGTCTGCTACAGCATGACAGTGGAGCGGCTCTTGCGTACACGCGGTTTCCAGAAACAGAGAGCCATGAAGGTCATTGTAGCTGTGGTTGTGGCCTTTCTTCTGTGCTGGACCCCCTTTCACGTTTCGACGATTGTTGACACCCTCCTGAGGGCCAAAGTGGTTCAATTCAGCTGTTTCACACGGACGGCGGTGGACGTCGCCATGTTCGCAACTCAAAACCTTGGCCTTCTGCACTGCTGCGTGAACCCGGTGCTGTATGCCTTTGTGGGACAGAAGTTCAGAAGAAGATTTCTGCAGATGCTCCAAAGAAAAGGAGTTCTGGAGCGGTTCTCCTTCTCCAGATCTAGTAGGTCTTCTTCTTTGACCTTAGAAGCCACATCCAGCTTCCTGTGAGCTAATCAATGGACATCAATGTATGCGAACTTTAAGTCATTTAGTGCTCCTTCCCTTGCTTGGTTGAACTAGAACAACACTTTGTTGTAGGGGCTTTTTTTGAAGCCTAAATTAATAAAAAAAGCTAAACAGGCTATAAAGGAGCTACACCACAGTTGCACAACTTCATTATCACCATCTCTAAGACCGTTCTGCATTATAGACATGAATGAAACCTTTTCAAGGTGATCAAACTTGCTATTTTTACCAGGCGGATGATAACGCAAATGAAGAAACTCCATAGACTTCTATTGAAGGATGAACCCAAGCCATCTGAGATACTATAATATCATAAAGACTTGAGGGTGATGAACTCATTTGACTTGCTATTAAGCAAACACATGCTATTGCAGAATGTTAGGCTGCTGGTTTGGAGAGAGGTGTGTGGTTGAAGTTAGCAAAATAGCCAAAATCGCTTACAGCACAACACACTTTTTTTATAGGTTTTATATATTTTTTTTGTTGTTGTTGTCAAGGCAGCTGGTCTGTATGTGGACAGTAAGCAAAATGTTTTTAATTTAAAGAGATATTGTGAATGTTTTAAATATATAGTATGATGTACAACAAACAAAGTAAAGATCAGGTTTTCTGAAATGCATTATACTTTTTTCCTTCATAAATTGTACTTTAAATAGAACTTTATAAAGTGCATGAAAGCTATTAGGAATATTTTTTGTACTCAAAAAGTGTTTGTGGTGTAATGGTTTGTCAGCCTTAAACGGATGCAATGACAGAAACACCTCTCCGGGACTTATAATGGATGTACTGTTTGATTTTCATGCTCATTTGTAAATTAAAAAATAAAAATGTTATGAACACTCTTTGTTTGTCTCTTTAATATACAGTCAGCCAGTCACTGTTGCAAAATAAAATGATCAGTAGTACTGTCAGATAGACAGATGCTGTCTCACAAGTGTGGTTGAGGCCACTTCTGTGTCATCATGTGATACCATATGTGACATGAACGTGACAGCATTAGCCTACTTTTAATCACACTTTATTTTGAGTTCATTTTAAATATAGTTTTCCAAGTTACAGTTACAGTTGAGTTTTTATTTCATGGGCACATTTTTAATTTATTTTTGTAAAGTTTCAGTTTTTGAAAGCAGAAGCCTGAAAGTAAAATTCACAGAGTCACAGAATTGACGTTCATAGGACATAAGACAGGTCAGTGGAACAATAAATGTCTAGAGAGTCTAGAGACATATTTCCCTTTTGAACGGTCTCTCCCGTTGTGTTGACACGCTTACGGAGAAACACCTATTTATTCTGATACTGAAGCCTGATTTGTTCACGTTCGTGTAGCTGCACGAACCAACTGTGCTTCAACTCGCCAAAAGGGGAGGAGCCGACCTCTATATAAGTTTCATCAGAATTTTTCTCCTTCTGCGATGAAGATCATCTCCTCAATGACTCTGCAAGCAAGAAGCAGAAGAAGGAAGAAGGAAGAAGCTCAGGTCAGCCTGCTGCTCGCCGACATAGAAGGAGCCCCTAGCAGCGGAAGAAGCCAGAAGCCTTCCCCTGCGGCCATCCGGCACATCTAAGAGCAAATTTCTGTGCATATTTAAGGCTGTTGAGGATCTCGGCCTGGCTTGGTCGGCTCCGGAAGATCCCACCCATGGCCTCCTTTACGAGTGGTACCTGAAGGGACACCATCAACATTCCTCCCACCAATGGCCCGCTCCGTTCCTGCCAGCAGTTCACAAGAAACTCACCAGAACCGCCCCCTACTCGGCACGTCTTAATCCCTCTACTTCCACCGCTCTCACCACTGTTGACGGCACTGAAGAAAGAGGTTATAGCAAGCTCCCCCCTCTGGAAGAGGCAGTTGCTGTGCATCTGTGCCCTCCATCAGCCCTGGGGTTGAAAACCCATGCAGCACATCCATCTAAGCTCTGCAGGACTACCTCAACCCTAGCAAACGGGTTATTCAGTGGCTGGCCAGGCTGGCTCAGCGCTTCACACGATGTGCTTCAAGTGTTCCAGGCCAAATTTCTCCACACCATGGACGAGTTCGGCCCAAGTCCTGGTGCCTTTAAGGAGCTGCGCACAGCGACTGACCTGGCTCTGCATGCTACTAAGGCCACTGCACAGGCGATTAGCAAGGCCATGGCCAATTTGGTGGTTCTGGAGCGCTACCTTTGCCTGAATTTGACTGTGCGGCGGCTGGTTCAAGTCACCAGAAGGCTCCATCTGCTCCAGCCTGCCAAGCCGGTGCCACCTCAGCCCCACTCTAAATCCTAGCCTGGGCTTCAGCAGCGCCCCTGGATGGCGAAACACTACCCATTTCCGAAGTGCCAGGGTCCCCGCCCCAGAGTGACGTTGGACCCTGAGCATCAGAAGCCGTCCTAATCCGAATGCAGAGAGGAAGAGGAGAGGGTCAGAGCTGGAACTCCCTCCAAGAAAGCTTGCGCTCGCTCTCCATCCCTCCACTTAACACAGAGTGATGGAAGCTCCTTTCAAGCTGGGTCCGTCCTTCTCATTCAGTGCGCGCCCAAGCAAACTACCGCTGTGATAGTGGATCCACATACTCAAAATAGCATTTCTCCTCTCCTCATTTCCAGGAATGTCAGTTCCCCGCCCCCGTGCGGCAAATTACCATTCGAGTTTCAGGCTTGGAAAGTTATCCTGAATATGTGTCAAGTTGGGTTCTAAAAACCATAGAATGAGGTTACTTACTTCAGTTCGCTCGCAGACCACCTCGCTTTAGAGGTATTATTCAGATTTTGGTGTGGGACAACAATGCTCACGTTCTCCAGCCCGAAGTACAAACACTGCTTGCAAAAGGAACCGTGGAAGCCATACTTTTACTTGAGTATATTTTTTCAGTACTCTTTCTTTTCTGTAGGAGGAAGTACTTTACCTCCAGGCAATACGAAACACATCTAGTTTTGTTTTCTTCCAGTTGCACTCCATTTTTCAGGGTGCTCTCTTCAGGGTGCGAGTGTGCTCGTTATACCACGGTGTCGGACTGTTTATCTTAATCTTCTTTAAGCGTAAAGGAGCAACCGTATCTAAAGTGCTAGAAAAGAGAGAATCCATAGTTTCTGTTACAACATCAAGTTTTTCTGAGCTAATGGATATGCTGAGGAATTGAGACAAGTCAGGAAGATTATTTACAAAGCAGTCTTTTGTGGTAGAAGTGATGGTTCTACCATACTTGTAACAAGGAGTTGAATTTGCAGCTTTAGCTATATGGAGTATACACAAGATTAGATTATGATCTGAGATATCATCGCTCTGCATCTGCAGAATTTCAACACCATCAACATCTATTCCATGTGACAGTATTAAATCTAGATTATGATTACGACAGTGAGTAGGTCCTGACACGTGTTGTCTAACCCCAATGGAGTTTAGTATGTCTAAAAATACTGATCCCAGTGCATCTTTTTCATTATCTACATGGATATTAAAATCGCCAACAATTAAGATTTTATCTGCAGCCAGCATCAACAGAAAATCTGCAAATTCTTTGATAAAGTCTGTATGGTGCCCTGGTGGCCTGTATACAGTAGCCAGTACAAATGTCAATAGGGATTTATCATTAACACTTATTACACGAAGCACCATTACTTCAAACGCATTATACTTGAAATCAGACCTCTGAGAAATACTGAAAATATTACTATAAATTGTATACACTTCCCCCTTTACCTTTTGGACGCGGCTCATGTTTATAACAGTTATCTTGGGGGGTAGATTCATTTAAAATAATGTAATCATCTGGTTTTAGCAGGTTTCTGTCAAACAGAGCACATCTAAGTTATGATCTGTGATCATATCATTTACAAAAAGCGCTTTTGTAGAAAGGGATCTAATATTCATTAAGCCAAGCTTTATCATTTGTTTATCTGTATTATATCTGGTTTTTTTTTTTATTATTATTATTTGTTGAACATCAATTCAATTGTTACACTTAAATTGGTTTGGACGTTTTTGTATTTTCTAGTTCGGGGAACAGACACAGTCTCTATAGTGTGATATCTAGGTGAAAGAGTTTCTATGTGCTGAGAATTAACTGATTTCTGTGACATGAGGCGGCTAGCAGATGGTC
>NW_015540897.1:956329-959040 GCF_001515605.1 Sinocyclocheilus anshuiensis
AGTGTGCGAGTGTGCTCGTTATACCACAGTGTCAGACTGTTTTCCTTAATCTTCTTTAAGCGTAAAGGAGCAACCTTATCTAAATTGCTAAAAAAGAGAGAGTCCATAGTTTCTGCTACAGCAAGTTTTTCTGAGCTATTGGATATGCTGAAGAATTGAGACACGTCAGGAAGATTACTTACAAAGCAGTCTTTTGTGGTAGAAGTGATGGTTCTATACCATATTTGTAACAAGGAGTTGAATTAGCAGCTTTAGCTATATGGAGTACACGCAAGACTAGATAATGATCTGAGATATCATCGCTCTGCTGCAGAATTTCAACACCATTAACATCAATTCCATGTGATAGTATTAGATCTAAAGTATGATTACAACAATGAGTAGGTCCTGTCACATGTTGTCTAACCCCAATAGAGTTTAGAATGACTATACATGCTGATTCCAATGCATCCACTTTTCCATTATTTACATGGATATTAAAATCGCCAACAATTAAGACTTTATTTGCAGCCAGCACTAACTCAGGCAAAAAGTCAGAAAATTCTTTGATAAAGTCTGTATGGTGCCCTGGTGGCCTGTATACAGTAGCCAGTACAAATGTCAATAGGGATTTATCATTAACACTTATTACACGAAGCACCATTACTTCAAACGCATTATACTTGAAATCAGACCTCTGAGAAATACTGAAAATATTACTATAAATTGTATACACTTCCCCCTTTACCTTTTGGACGCGGCTCATGTTTATAACAGTTATCTTGGGGGGTAGATTCATTTAAAATAATGTAATCATCTGGTTTTAGCAGGTTTCTGTCAAACAGAGCACATCTAAGTTATGATCTGTGATCATATCATTTACAAAAAGCGCTTTTGTAGAAAGGGATCTAATATTCATTAAGCCAAGCTTTATCATTTGTTTATCTGTATTATATCTGGTTTTTTTTTTTATTATTATTATTTGTTGAACATCAATTCAGTTGTTACACTTAAATTGGTTTGGACGTTTTTTGTATTTTCTAGTTCGGGGAACAGACACAGTCTCTATAGTGTGATATCTAGGTGAAAGAGTCTCTATGTGCTGAGAATTAACTGACTTCTGTGACGTGAGGCGGCTATGTGCCATATTTCTAGACAGAAGAGCGGCACCACCCCAGGAGGGATGAAGACCATCTCTTTTCAACAGGTCAGGTCTGCCCCAAAAACTCGTCCAATTGTCTATGAAACCCATGTTATTCTGCGGGCACCACTTGGACATCCAGCCATTGAGTGATGACAGTCTGCTATGTATATCATCACCACGGTGAGGGGACCAGAGCATATTACAGTGTCTGACATCGTACTTGCAAGTTCACACACCTCTTTCCTCTTTTTTTTAGTGATCTCTGACTGGCAAAGTCAAACATCATTAATGCCGATGAGAATAACAAAAAAGGCCAAAAAAGTGCATCCACCCATTATAAAAAGCACTCCACACAGCTCCGGGGGGTTAATAAAGGCCTGACAAGGTTAATAAAGTGCTGCGTTTGTGTAAGAAAAATATCCATATTTAAAACTTTATAAACTGTAATCTCTAGCTTTCGCTGTCATATGCACGTTCACGAGAGAGTGGCGTTCCAGTGGATGACGTAGGTGTAGCATAAGGTCCGGTGAGAATATGCTAATCTCGCGAGAACCAAGTTTTGTTTACAGCAAAGGAAAATCAGTCTCCTCTTGGCTTATATCGAAATCCTCCAAGATTTTTCTTTACAAGAAGGCCTGTATTAACACCCCCGGAGCCATGTGGAGTTCTTTTTATGATGGATGGATGCGCTTTATTGGGCTTCAAAATAACAACATACACTGCCATTATAAAGCTTGGAAGAGTCAGGACATTTAAATATAACTCTGATTGTATTCATCTGAAAGAAGAAAGTCATATACACCTAGGATGGCTTGAAGTAAGTGAGTGAGTGAGCGACGTGACATGTGGCCAAGTATGGTTTTTGTGCGCAAAAGAAAAAAAAATAACGACTTTATTCAACAATTCATCTCCTCCGCATCACCCTGGTGCCATTTTGGAGAATATCCGCTGGACGTAAACAGCGTATGCTGTTCTGTGTCAGCTGCGTCACACGGATACACTGTTTCCGTTCAGATCAAATCACAACAACGTAGGAAACCGATCCGGCGTGATGCAGCTGACACAGAACAGCATACGTTGTTTATGTCCAGCTGATACTCTCCAAAATGGAGCTACAGTGTGATGCGGAGGAGACGAATTGTTGAATAAAGTCGTTTTTTTTTTCTTTCCCTCCTCACGTCGGAAACTGTAGGCTTCCACACAGACATGCAAACTGAATGTACATACATCAACTGAATGAATTGTTGATTCATTGTATCTGTTAGACTTGTAGAGCGAAAAATATCAGAAAAGTGTATTAGTCCTATATTGATTCTGTAAACCCTGTACAATGTGCTTTTATAGCACAGGGTAGCGCAGGCATTTGACGCGGAGTAATGGTTTGAATATTCATGATCGTAAATTCCACTTTCTAGTACTGTGAATGCACAGCTAAGGGAAAGAACGGGGGGAAATGGTATGGTGGGGTGGGGGGCCTTGGAGATAATTGGCCCCGGGGCCTCGGCAAGTCATAATCCGTCCCTGCCTGAACCGCAACAAAACCCTGTGCCAATATGCATTAAAAAGTGATGCATGCACAAATGAATGC
>NW_015540897.1:959921-992460 GCF_001515605.1 Sinocyclocheilus anshuiensis
GTAAGTCCACTGTCTCTTTTCAGTTATCAGAAATGTTCTCATTTATCTCATGATTTCATATGAAGCTTTTAGTTGACGTCACTGGTGTGACCTAATTTATTGTTAGGGAATTGTAAAAAAAAACAAAAAAAACTAGAATACAATTGGATTAAATTACTTAATTTAGAGAGTATACCATGATTGACAACAAGTGGTTTGATACCTAGCAGCAGCCATTTTGTAAAATGCATTTTTCATGAAAATTGTCACTGGTGTTAATTTCAAAAAAATCTCTCTCTCTCACACATACACTCACACACACTCTCTCTCTCTCTCTCTCTCTCACATACACTCACACACACACTCTCTAACACACACACACACACTCACTCACTCACACTCTGCTGAGATGTCCGCCAGGCAATTTTACATCTATTGAATTCTGCTACACTCAAGAGTTAAGATTTAAAGGATGTGGACGTTTCTGTAGAATGACCCAAATAATATTGTAGTAATACTGATTAATATATATGGTTATAATGTCACCCATGAGAATGACTTGCTGTTTGAAGTGATGGAAGAGAAAACTCTGTTGTTGCTTAACACATACCCAGATGCCCTAGTTTTTATTGGGGGAGACTTTAATATTGTGCCCGATAACCAGATGGATAGACTACCACCTAGACAGGCCACTTCTGTTAACTCTAAACTGAAAATATTCATGGACAAATTTAATGTCATCATTTTTGATTAAATACTACTAACTCAAAGCAAAAAAAAAGAAAATAAATATGGTCTGAACTGGGAACTTCTTAAACACGAAGTTGGCAAATGTGTTAAAAATTTTGGCAGTCATCTAACTAAACTTAAAAAACAGGAAGAGATTATCGTTTCTAAAATAGTATCCCTTCATAACAAAGTTCAGTATGGTTTTGTCAGAAGCTGAGCTATTAGAACTTGCTGAATTGCAAACTAAGTTAGACTCAATATACAAGTACAGGGCAGATGGCTCCTTTATTCGCTCTAGAAGAAGATGGCTTGAGCAGGGAGAGCAAAGCACAGCTTACTTTTTTAGAATGGAAAAGAATAATTCTAGAAACTTAACTATTAACTCTCTGAACATTAATGGTACAGTTTCTTCTGACCCTAAACAAATTGGTACTTTTTGTGCAAATGTTTATACTACTCTTTACAAATCTAATTATTGTGAGGACTTGGCATTGTTGTTTTTTCAATCTCTGAAGGGGATTAAGACTTTATCTATTGATGAGAAGATCACCTGTGACAGAGATATAACTGTTGCTGAAATAATAGAATCTATTGAAGCTCTTAAGAACAACAAGTCTCCGGGACCGATGGGCTGGTGGCCGAACTTTACAAAATGTTTGCTCAAGAACTAGCACCTTTCTTACTGGAGACTTATTTAGAAAGCATTGAATCCGAAACACTCCCTCTGACGTTATCACAAGGCCTACTCACTTTAATACCTAAACCTACGAAAGACATTCTTTTTATAGATAACTGGCGTCCAATTTGCCTATTAAACTGTGATTATAACATTTTAGCTTTGATATTAGCCAATAGACTTAAATGTGTGCTGGGCTCAATTATAGATGAAACCCAGTCAGGTTTTATCCCTAAAAGGCATATTGCTAATAATATTTGCCTCGTCTTAGATTTGTTAGAATTGGTTAAGGAGGAGAGTTTTATTCTTTTTTTAGATGTTTATAAAGCTTTTGATTCTCTTGAGCACAAATTTATTTTACAATCTCTGCACAAGTTTGGCATTGGTGATCTTTTGCAAAACTATCCGCACTTTATATAAAAATGGTACCTGCTCAATTAATCTTAAATCTGGTACTTCTTCTAGACTTCTTCTAGCCCAGTCTCACCTTACCTGTTTGTAATAGCATCCCAGCTCCTCACCTCTTATTTGTTGAATAGTAGTTTACAAGGTATCAATATAGCTGATAGTCATATTCCCATAAGCCAGTTAGCAGACGACACCACTCTCTTTCTAAAAGATGATTCACAGGTCCCTGTTGCTATTGATTGTATTAAAGTGTTTTCTAAAGCCTCTGGCTTAACTTTAAATCTAGATAAATGTGAGCTGCTTGCCATAAAGTCCTGCTCTGACTCTTCCCTTTATAATATCCCTGTTAAATCTCATGTATGTTACTTGTTTATAACTATTTGCAAAGTTGACAATATTAGAGGTAGATTAAACTTTGATCCAGTAGTTGCCAAAGCTAAGAAAAAATCAAAGTTCTGGCTCCAAAGGGACTTATCTGTAAGAGGAAGGGCACTCCTTGCCAAAGCTGAGGGTATTTCGAGAGTAACCTATCCTGCTCTCTCTTTATATGTGGATAAGTCTATCTGTGTTGAGGTCGATAGAATGCTTTTTGATTTCCTTTGGTAACACAGGAGACACTATATCAAAAAATCTGTCGTTATAAACTGCTATGATCATGGGGGTCTAAATTTTCTTGACTTTTCTTCCTTAAACAATACATTTAAGATAAATTGGTTGAGGCAGTTTTTGAATGGTCCCGATTCCTTTTGGAAATGCTATTCCCAATTATGTTTTCTCCAAAGTTGGTGGTCTCCCCTTTTTGTTGGTATGTAATTATAATATCTCTAAACTACCTATTAAATTATCAAACTTCCACAAGCAGATGCTATTGGCCTGGCACTTAATATATAAACACAACTTCAGTCCCCACCGTTATTTTATCTGGAATAACCATGATATCTGTTATAAAAATAAATCTATATTTTTAACTGATTGGTTTAAAAATAATATTTTTTTGGTTTCTCAGCTTTTAAATAGTAATGGTTATTTACTTTCTTATTCTGAGTTCTTAAGAAAATATTGTATTCCTGTCATCACTGTAAAAAATGACTTTAAAAAAAAAAAAAAGTGAATTTAACGGTAAAAGACTGTAAAAATGCTACAGTAAAAACCTGTTAAATGCTTAACTTACGGCATTTTACTGTAAATTTAAGTTAAAACTGTAAAACCTAAGACATTGCTACCGTAGTTTTTACGGTAAAATTCCGGCAACCATAGCTGCCGGTTTTTTACCATAAATTTTACGGGTTTTTTTTTTACAGTGCACCCCACGTGATTTTGCCATAGTTATGGACGCCATTCCCAGTGGAGCTATTGCACTTTTAAAAAACTCTGTTGATTCTGTACCCTCCTTTATTTCCCTGACTAATCCCTGTGAAACAGTGATAGGAAAAATTTGCTTTGCGCTCAGCCCTTCTTTCAGGATTAGAAAGATTCGACATCTTTTTCAGAATGATATAACTACTGTTCCTTCTGTTGTATTTCACTGGAGTAATTATCTTTATGATATTCCTTGGAAGAGTGTGTGGTCGTTACCCAATAAATATTTAATTACGAACAAGGTTAAAGAGGTATCCTTTAAATTGCTACATCGAGTTTACCCTGTGAATGTTTATATTAAAAAAATGCTTCCGGAGAAGGATCCTCTTTGTTCCTTTTGTGGAATGGTAGATGAGTCTGTCTCTCATCTCTTTTGGGAATGTACCCATGTAACCATTTTTTTGAAAAAATTCTGTTTATTTATACATTCTTCTCTCTTTGTTTTATGTTTTATTTGTTTTTATCATGTTGAGAAGAATCTAAAGGACAAATATTTTCTAATAAATCTATTTATTTTGCTAGCAAAATTTTTTATACATAAGTGCAAATTTTTGTCTGTAAAGCCCCTATTTCTTATATTTTGTAAAGATCTGAAGTATTACTTGGAAACAATATCTACCTCCAGCAATGTTAAAGCCTTAAAATCGATAGCATTGTGTGCATCTTATAATATTGGTTCTTTCCTATAATGTACAGTTGACTGAATGCTCTGTGACCTTTTGCCTGATTGTTAAAAAGTGCCTTTTGAGGCACCTTTACTTTATATAATGTAATTTATATTACCCCTGGCCCTGTATGTTTGTTGTTGTTGTTTTTTTTTTGTTCTTTATTTCTTTTTGTTTTGTGATTTTGTTGTTACTAGGGTTGTATATTTTTGTATACTTGTTGCTAATCCTAATAAAGGAAGGAAAAAAAACCCCATCCATCTAGTGTCGTGTTTACATTGAAAAACAATCGAAAAGTACTGAAGTTGAATGAAAAAATGCATTCTCTGTGAATGGAGATGGCAGAGTACTTGATAATATTGCATAAAACAAAAACAAAAAATTGCATAGACCAACATATTCGAAAATTCGACTCATTGATATCGAAGAAATGAACACATTTTAGACCATCACATCTTAGATACACAATTTCAGCAGTTCTACCATGAATACAGACAAGTACCAAAAGTAAGTAATTAGGTGCATTCCGATTGTCAGGGTCCCTTCACAGTGTTCACTGCTCCCTACTCCTATAAGCATGGGATATCTGTTGAAGTGGACTTCGCTGACAATAATCGCTCATTTGGAACGCCCTGGAACGTCATCAAAGAACGGCAATGATGGGGTCACGCAGATTATGATATAACATAAATACATATTGTAATTTATTTTAATTTCAAATGTAAATACATACACAATTATGTATCTAATAAATATAGTCAACATTTACATGTTTAGACTGTTAACAGATTGCAGTGATTTCATTTTGTGCGTGCACTTTCTTTCCCACGCGCAGCTTCATAGAAATTCTTCTGAGGTAAATAAAGCAAAATAAAAAATGACAGAGCCTCAGTTGTTTCTTTTGACTTATTTTCACCTATTCATACAATACAATATGCAAATGTAACAATCACCATAACCATTCATAAATACTCTAATTTGAATAGTAATAACAACATTTATTGCAACCCCTCGATTGCAGAGCCTTTTAAAAACTCTTTCAACGGCTCAGCTTTATCGTTAGTTCTGACTGGTGACGCGATGCGCAATGAAAGTTGGGTGATTTTCCCTCTCCACTTCCTGTGAAGTGATGTATTGATGTTCCCTTACTCCCTATGCCGTTCTATATGTTCGCTCCCTTTGGATTGGGATCTCACTTAAGTTGGCGGAATACCCTGTGAAGTTTACTAACACGTAGCAAACTCATGGCGACCCATTTAATAGATCATTATGGTATGCTACATTAGAACAGCAACCGGTGACAAACAAGAACAATACAGTGAAATAATCAACTAACTACGATCAGTTATCTAGCCCTCTAAACATGGAAAAAAAATCATCATACCTTTAGCCCACTGCGTTAGCTGCATTCTTGGCAGGAAGTTTGTGTGTCAGATGTGCTAATGAAAATGTGACTTTGTGAAACAGACCGTTCTTAAATAAATTGTTGCTATAGTAGCCTAATATGAATGCTAGAAGGTCTATACACTTGGCAATTGTGATATTTCAAAAGCCTATTATATTGCATCAGCAAATTCTATTTTCACACTTATTTTGAGCGAGGGGGCAGGATAGTCCTGCATGGTGAGGGGGCCCCCAGCGGTGCCGGCCCTCAATAAATGTACAGTTGTTTTTGGATGACTCTCTGGTGAAACCAAAGTACTGACAATATCCCTACTCTACATTATTTTTGATTATTCACACAGGAAGGAAAGAGACAGGGTCGCCTAGTGATAATCAGATGTTATGAAACCACTCTCAGAAAATCAGCAGTCAGTCAGTATTGAGTAATTTTCACTGAATGGTCTCTAAACCCTAGACTGCCAGACCTGAGCGCTGTTAATCAGTAAAATCACAGAAAATAAAACGGTAAGAGAATACAATTTTGATCAATATATTGAAAGTTTGTTCAGCTTTTAATGAATTTAAAGATTAATGGATTAGCCAATATGACTTAATGTTAAATATTTAAGTATACTTTTAGATTTATGCATTTTCGCATATACACTATACCAGTCAAAAGTTTAGACATACCAACTCATTCTTTATTATTGTTATTTTGCACTTTTAGAATAAAGGTCAAGTCATATTTATATAGCACTTTTATGTCTACAATATTGTTTCAAAGCAGATTCACAGTAATAAACAAGAAAATAACTAATGTTGCAGTTATTCAATTATAAAACCATTTCAGCTGTAAAGCAGCTCTAAAAAGACAATATTGTCATTATTCAGCTCAATTTATGTCAGTGAGTGTGTGTGTGTGTGTGTTGCAAAGGGAATTCACTTCAAATTTCAGGTCAAGTCAGTTGATTGTTGATTCAGTTCAGTTAAATGTTCATTGCCTTAACATTTTAAATTTAGTCAACTCAAATATCCAAGTTGTCACTAGCACAATTTAACATTTCAAGTTGACTAAACTTAAACTTTTCAGGCAGCACAAACACTTTTTAAGTTGAAAATTTTTTTACAGTGTGAAACAAGCTTAATTTGGTTATAAGACACTCTACAGAAGGCAGTTAAGAGAGTCATTAAAATTGTAAAATAACAAAGTATATGAGAATTATCTCATTATCTAATCCAATAAAAATAAAAAATTTACATTTCATAAATTACATTGATTAACACATACTGTACAGAATGTCCAACATTTTGACAGGTAGTGAATCATTTGAGTGAGTTATATCTAAATATGCTGGTTCTAATCATTTTTTTCCCCCACAGTTGGAAGTCAAACGTCTTAAACATGGAAGCTACTACTCCAGATTTCATATACCCTGAATTGGTGACTCCCTGCCCAGAAAACATGCAGAATATGAACAGCACGGTTTTGGTCTTAGTTTACGCCATAGTCTTCTGTCTGAGCTTGCCAGGCAACATGGTGGTGATCTTCGTGGTGAGTTGCATGGAGAACCGCAGGACGTCAACTGACGTTTACCTGATGCACCTGGCCATCGCCAACCTGCTCTTTTCTTTGACACTCCCATTCTGGGCTACATACCTTCACGTCGGCCACTGGATGTTTGGCACAATTATGTGCAAAGTGATTTCAGGCTTGCAGGAAGCTACATTTTACTGCTGCGTCTTTCTTCTGGCATGTATTAGTATCGATCATTACCTGGCCATCATGAAAGCAACCCAATTTCTCACCCAAAAACAGCATCTGGTGGGAAAAGTGTGTGCGGTGGTGTGGCTATGTGCCTTTTTGTTGTCCCTGCCCATTATGATGAATCGTGAGGCCTTTGTGTCCAGTTATATGGAGGAGTATGTATGCCATGACAATTTGACCGCGGAAATCATGGACAGCTGGAGAGTGAGTTGGCGGATTCTCCACCACACTTTGGGATTCTTCCTGCCATTGGCCATCATGATGTTCTGCTATGGTTTCACCATCTGCACGCTTTGCCGCTCGCGTAACAGCCAAAAGCAGAAGGCCATGCGGGTCATCCTATTCGTCGTGTTGGCTTTTATTGTCTGCTGGCTGCCCAATAATATCCTAGAGTTAATAGACAACCTGATGCGAGGCGGCCAGGTGATGGAAACGTGTAAGCTGAGAGACCATATAGACGTAGCCTTGTACGTCACGCAGGCATTGGCTTTCGCCCACTGTGCGATAAACCCCATCTTGTATGCCTTCATTGGAAAGAAATTCCGCAACCAGCTCTTGACGTCTCTCTTTAAGAAAGGCCTGTTGGGGAGAGACACAATGTCGAAATATCGAGTGGGATCTGTTTATAGCTCTGGAAGCACTAGGCAGATGTCAGTGACTCTGTAGTCAACTCTATTCCTCTTATAACATTAAAATGATATGTATTCTTCCTCTTCTGCTTCTGTTAAAGAAATAGTTTAGCCAGAATGCTAATTGTTATCTCATCCCTGTCATAAAAATGCAGAGTTTTGAGGTTGGGTCAATAATGGCAGAATTGTCATTTTTAAGTAGTAAAATAAGAGTGTGCTTGTGTATCTTTGACTTTCTCCAGCTTTTTTACTGATAATGATCTTTGAAAGGTTTTTCTTTGGTTTGAGGCAACATGCCGAGCTTGTGCTTTTTGAGCGCTGTGTACATATCAGAATGATCTGTGAAAAACACTTTGCAGAGCTTTCAGTTTTTGTTGGAAAAGTGTAATAGGTGAAAGTAGAGGTTTTCTGTTTTGTATATTTTTCATCTGTATTTTACCTGTAATTTCTTTCACTTTTTTTTTTTAAAGTTTGAGGTTGGTAAGATTTTTAAATCTTTTTTAAAGTCTCTTATGCTCACCTAGGCTGCATTTATTTGATCAAAAATACAGTAAAACAGCAATGTTGTGAAATGTTATTACAATAAAAAAACTTTTTCTATTTTATTGTTTAAAGCTGTAATTTATTCCTGTGATCAAAACTAAAGTTTCAGCATCATTACTCCATTCTTCAGTGTCACATGATCCTTCAGAACTCATTCTAATATGCTGATTTGCTGCTCATGAAACATTACCATTACCAACAAAAAAAAAAAATCTTTAAAAAATTTCAAAGGTTTTATTAGTTGCTTGTTTCAGGACATGCTATTTTTTGTTCTTACTCTAAAATAATGTAAAAAGCCAATTATGTTTTGTCTTCACGTGTAAATAAAGCTGCTTCAGAAAAAAATGCTTCTCACACTTGTACATTCATTTTTTTTGTTTGAGTAATCAGCCTGCTATGGGTCAGGCAATGACATGATTTCACTAATGTCTCCACTTCCTCTCGACAACAAAACAGAGAGAAGTGAAGCAACCTGTTTTCCTCCTTCAAAGGGCACAACCCTAAAAACATTCAAACATCATAAACAGATATGCAAAATATAGGAAAACTGCACTGTAAAAAAAAAACTCGTAAAAAATGGTAAATGACTACAGCTACGGCTGCCAAACAAAAACCGTAAAATTTAAGTAAAATATCTTAATTGAAATAAAGTGCAAAACCAATAATTTGACAGAAATTTTCATTAAAGGTTTTACAGAAAAGAAAATTATTTTACAACATGCAACATAATACAGTTCACTTCTGTCTTTTTTCATAAACAAACTCTTCTCTAATTCTTAATGCTATGTCCATCTCATAATCTCAGGTTAACCTCATTATCAGTGTTAACCTCAGTTTAAACTATTATCAGTGTGCCTATTTCTGTGAGTGTGAATTAAAAAACACTGGTGAGAGCACTGTTGATCCCTATATTAATACATAAAAAAGACTAAAAGAAGGGTTAGAGTTTAGGTAGTAATCAAAGAATCGGTAGAGAATGAAGTATATATACTAATAAGTATATGAACCGGCCTGTGATAAGCACAATTATTATTTTTTGCTTCTTTCCCAGAAGGGTCCAGGATGTGGTTTCTCACTCTTTGTTTTCCACTGTAGTCAAAAAATACGGAAGCTTCCATACAGTTAGGATCTAAGACACTACTAAGGGGTCTTATCTAAAACACTTTTTTTCTCCTACCTTGAAGGTTGGAGAAAAAAAGTGTTTTAGATAAGACCCCTTAGTAGTGTCTTAGATCCTAACTGTATGGAAGCCCATTTCTAAGGAAGCCCATTTCCACCACATAAGAAAGAAAAAAAAACAATGTTTTAAAAAGTCAAAATTTTGACATTACGAGATAAAAAAGTTGAAATTATGACTTTAAAAAAAATTGAAATTATGATTTATAAAGTCGAAATTATGACTAACAAATTTGAAATTCTGAGATTAAAAAGTAAAAATTATGAATGTAAAAATTGAAATTAAAACTTTATAAATCTAAATTATGACTTGCAAACTCATTTGACACGACACTACACAGGATAGTGGTCTAATGAACTAAGGACTAATTAAGGAGTATATTAAACATGGTTTGACTAATGATGGAATTCTGAGCAAACACACTCTTGAAAGGATTTTAAGCAAGAACCAGCTTTGGTGCAGAAAGAACAAAACCGATGTGGCTGAGGTGGCAGCTTTCATTGAACAGCAATTTCAAACCTCTGGCCAGTCTCATGGTTATAGATGGATGCACCAAAAATGGTGGTTGAATGGTATTGTAACTGATAGGGAAACAGTGCGAGTCCTGCTCTGGCTTTTAGATGGTGAAGGGGTTAATTTGAGGTCAAGAAATTGACTGAAGCGGCGTATGTATCATAGTGGTCCTAACTTTGTGTGGCACGTAGATGGCTATGATAAGCTGAAGCCATTTGGAATTGGAATAAGTGGATGTATAGATGGATTTTCCAGGAGCATAGTATGGCTTGAGGCATACAAGACCAACAATGATCCAAGATTTACACTTCATGGATGTAGCAGTTAAAGCTGGGGGTTGTCCTGCTAGAGTAAGGCTAGATTTAAGAACAGAAAATATTAATGTGGCTGAGATGCAGAGATTTTTGACTTCTTCTGAGGATCGACCAGAAACAGACCATGTTACTTTTGGCCCAAGCTCTGGAAACTAGCACATCGAAAGATGGTGGCTCACTCTGCGAAGTGAATGTGTCCAATTTTGGATAGACCTTTTTGACAAACTGAGAGAAGATGGGCACTTCGCAGACACTTTTTTGGACAAATCATTGGTCCAGTTCTCTTTCCTTAAAGGTGACATATCATGAAAATCGGACTTTTCCAGGTTTTACGTGCTATAATCAGGTCCCCGGTGCATCTACCAACCAAGGAAAGGTGAAAAAGATTAACCCAGTAACTGTCACGGAAACGGGTGTGTGGAGGCAGGCAGGACGACGAGGATGACAAGGATTCCAATAATGACATTTCCCTTCCTGGGCTATACCCGGGAACAGGAGCCCTTCCTGGGCTGGACTCGGGATCAGGAGCTCTTTCTGGGCTTAACTTGGGATCAGGAGCCCTTCCTGGGCCGAACTGGGGATCAGGAGCCCTTCCTGGGCTGTACTGGGGCTCAGGAGCCCTCCGTGGGCTTAACTCGGGAACAGGAGCCCTTCCTGGGCTAAACTCGGGAACAGGAGCCCTCCGTGGGCTATACTCGGGATCAGGAGCCCTTCCTGGGCTTAGTGCAGTCAAATTGATAATATTACTGAATATTAAGTATCTTTTAAACCCCCAAGTGTGTAAAATATCTCTAAAACCAGCTAAACCATGGGGCTGGGCAACTTCTGTCCTGTAGGGCCACTGTCCTGCAGAGTTTAGCTCCAACCCTAATCAAACACACCAGAACGAGCTAATCAGTGTCTTCAAGATCACTAGAAAGCTACAGGCAGGTGTGTTTGATTGGGGCTGGAGCAAAAGACAGTGTGGCCCTCCAGGACCGAAGTTGCCCAGCCCTGAGCTAAACAGACCAGACTAGTCATTTTGGCTGGACTTGGAGACCCGCTAACCTCTTTAGGCTGTAAGAGCATTTTTAGGCATAATATGCACAAAAAGCTGTGATAAATGGTGGGTATTTTACTTGCCATGATGCTTTAAATTGTTGCCTATGAATGTATAATTGTGCTGCTTCTAAGATTCTTATTTTGGCCAAATTTTAAAGGTGACATATCATGAAAATCTGACTTTTCCAGTTTTTAAGTGTTATAATCAGGTTTCCGGTGCATCTACCAACCAAGGAAACGTGAAAAAGATTAACCCAGTAACTTTGTTTTGGGAAGCCTTTTTCTGCAAGCGTCTGAGAAAACGAGCGCGTCTGATTTCGCTCCCTTGGTGATGTGGCAAAGGGATCTCATTATAATATTACCGCCCCTTGATCTGTAAGTTTCCACCCACGGCACCGTCATTTGATTTTGCAAGCGACAACTGTGTACCAGTTCTAATGTCATGGCGAAAGTTTGAGCAAAACATGCAAACTGTTCTGTCTTTGGCTGCACAGACGAGCACAGAACACTATTTAGAGTCCCAGCCTCAGAGGAGACAAGAGAGCAGTGGATTTATTGATTTATTTACTGTATATTGCTACTGCCACACAGATCTAAAATAAACATGCGATTTATTTCCCAGCTGTTTACCTTCACAGACATAACCGACTGTTTTTGTAACTCATGTGTGTTTTTAACGTAAACTTGTGTGCTGTGACAGCCGCTTTCTGTCCGTGTGCTTCGGATGTGTGCACTCAGAAAACCGTATATCAGATGTTTAAACTAATATGGTTTAAAACGCATGATTTCAGCTGGATAAACATGATAATCAGAACCAAAACAGATGTTTTTTGCAGGTCAGAGCTGTAACGGCACAGCTCTATTCTGGAAAAGGAGGCGGGGAGCAGCAGCTCATTTGCATTTAAAGAGACAGGCACGAAAAACAGCGTGTTTTGCGTCCACTCAAAATAGGCATTTTCAAAATGATATAATAAATTATCTGTGGGGCATTTTGGGCTGAAACTTCACAGACACATTCTGGGGACACCAGAGACTTAAATTACATGTTGTAAAAAGGGGCATAATATGTCTACTTTAACAAAATCCAGGTGAGTTTATTTTGTTTATCTCAACTGCCTTGATTGCCTATACATTAACGTCTTTTAATGCACACCTGTAGAGGAGATTGTAGTCACCAATTTTCTGTGGAGTTCAGTAGGCTTAATAATGTCTAAATTTATGTTGGGATACTGTATTCAAAATTATTTGGCTAGGCATTAAAAGTTACAAAAGTATTATTAATATGTTAATACTGTATGTGGTTTAAACCAACAATAATTTTCACATTTTGTTCCATGAATTATGAGAATTTAAAATACTATAGCTGATTAACACGAGAAAAGCTGGCAAGAGTTTATCTAAAACATTATTTAATTTCATCTGAATGGAGTAAGGCTCTATGATTTTGTCCACACAGGGCTTCACAACACACACACACAAAATGCTAAAAATGCGTCCCTATACACTATGCACTATGTACTCAACCATGTAGTGTATGAATTATATAAGGTTATTTTGTCATTCATAATCAGAGTCTGATAGCCCCTCCCCCTTCACTACATAATTAAAGCTGCGACAGTTGAGTGCATAAAGTGTCCAACATTCCACACACATTTTTTTCAGTTCTTTAAGTGCATCATCCAGGTATTTAAAGTGCACTTTTTCTTTTTGGAATTTTCAGTGTGAACACACTACTCGCACTGTTTATACTACTAATCGTCATAGAATAGTGCATGCCACTACTCGATCTGTCCCGGAAACACAATTTGTACTGTGCATGTGCAGAAATGCATCTACTTCCTGTCTGGACAAAAAAAAACAAGGCGTATCTCCAAGTAGTTATAACTGCAGACCGGAGATCTCCAAAATGGGGCGTGAACTCCAAAAGTGGGCAGAACCTCCACCATTTCACCATTGGCTCTGGCTTCGGCCAATTGTTTGGTCAATTGTTCGGCCAGTTGCTTCTCCGTATGTGTGACCTGCATGTATCGGAAGCTATTGAATTGCCCTGTCTAGACTATGCTCCAGATGAACATGCACTTCAAATAGAAATAGATGCTTCCGTGAAATACGTGTGGTATACTAACACATAAACCAATAGGGACATTCTAAAATGCTTAACGTGGCTTAATTTATTTAAACAGTGACATTGTAGAACCAAATTCAGTACAAACCTTATTAATAAAGCATACTTTTTGCAGACAAGCAGAATAGCTCAGAATATGAATGCAACACGCTAAATTAGAAAAACGTTATAAAGAAAAGGTCAGTGTCCTAGCCAGCCAGAGTGGTCTTTGGATTCATAGCCATGCAGCCTGAGAATCGTGACCTTTCGGCTCCATCTTGACCCTCAGAGGCCAGGATTCTGTCTCGGCCCTTCGACCCTTCGGCTCCACCGTCATTCTCACACTTGTACATAAACTTCTGTTGAGAATTCAGTCTGCTCTGGGTCAGGCAATGACATGATTTCACAAATGTCTCCACTTCTCTCTGACAAAACAGAGGAGAAATTACAGAGAGAAGTAAGGCATCTTGGTTTCATGCCAAATGAAGTTACGCTGATAACTTTATATGCCACTAAAATACAGAGGGTGTGTTAAAGTGTTCTTAAATTTAATTATTTAAATTATATTAAAAATATATTAATCTGAATGATTTTACCCAGTGGTTTGTTCATATATAATTTCCTGATTTTTTTACGATTTTATTTACAACAAAAAAAATTGGAAATATGTTGTGGTCAAGCTCAGACATGATAAGACGCTTGCAAGAATAGGATATTTATAAAGGGCTAAAGTTAGCAGCTGTTCACATGGAAGGACGTCAACTCCAAATTTGTTTAGCTGATACCATGATTCCAGTTTCTGTAATTTTATGAAAGGATGGAGTGTTTTCAATTCACACAATCCAGCTAACAGCACAAAGCATTGCAGAATTTGTTGCTGATATTTGTATTAGTAGTGTGTTATTATTACTATATTCCAAATTCAGCAACTGAAACTGTTATCTGTTTAGAATTTGGACAGAACTACAGTAGGGCCAGCAACGTGAACTACAAAGGGAACAAGGAGTCATTTTAGGCATGGTTAGTAGCAACAAGAAAACGCTTGGGTTTTTTTTTGTTTTTTTTTTTACTATTTAAAAATATATAATTTATATATATATTTAAAAAAAAAGATAAAAATAAGAAACACCAGAATATTTCTTAATACATTGCCATTTTTTCATGCTATCATGTTAGTAAACAGGCAACAAGTAAAATGATTTAAAATGAATTTCCTGTGTTCAGTTAATCATAATTTTATAATGTTAAAAACTAACTAATATGAATAAAATGTTATCTAATCACAACATATGATAAATGTGCGCCATGGCAGTAATCAGCCAGCATAATCACAACTGGTAAAATAAGCTTGCAGAAGTAGAAGAAGAGGAAAACACACATGTAAGTGCACTACATGTTTACCTATTTGATCCAATGTGAATTTTCTACTTGAGGAAAGTCACTATATCATTAGAAGTCTCGTGACATCATGATCATGCGGCGTTTCAGTTAAGAGGGTGTCAGTCGACGTTTCTGATCTGATTAACATTAGTATGAACTATGGAAACACGGACTGATATGAGCAGGATTTTTTGATCATCTGATGTAGATATGAAGCTCAAAGAGCTAGAAAGCTGCCTTCAACAGGTGGATGGATTTGAGGAGCCCAAAATACTCCTGGAGCAGTATCCCACCAGTCCGCATATAGCGGGTGAGCATTATACTGTATTTGTATCCATTCCATTGTATGCATTTTTAACCATAAGATGTGTAACTTATTTGTGAGTTTTTGGATGCGTCTATTCTATTCTGTATTCAGATTAGCACATTTGTATACTATTCTTATGATTCTTATAGTGTATATATACTGTGCGAAGTACGCAAATTTTATGTTGTTCATATCTGAAATACAGCGCTAGGTAGCCTACTGTATCCACAATGTAATTATCTTTTTCTTGGCTCGGTTTTTAAGAGGTTTAAGAAGTTTTACATTTTACAAAAAATTGTGTTAAAAATAGTAACGTGAAATCTATGGCGCTCTCTTTCAAAATCTCTACTTTAATCGATCTTTCATCTCTTTCACCCTTCAAAATAACTAGCCTACTGTTGGTTTTAAATATCTCGGCATATTCATCACACCAATATTTAATGATTTATTTAAAAATAATTATGCCCCTCTTCTTGATGCCATTAAAAAAGACCTTAACACTTGGCGGACACTCCCTATTTCTTTTTTGGGTAGGATTAATGTGATTAGAATGAATATTCTACCTAAATTTTTATACTTATTTCAATCCCTACCTTGTTATTTACCCAATACTTTCTTTAAAGACATCAATAAGCACTTTTCTAAATTCATTTGGAACCATAAAATGCCCCGAATTAATTTGAACAAATTAATGAAACCAAAAGACAAGGGAGGAGTCGCTTTACCAAATTTTCGTCTTTACTATTGGTCAGCACAGGTGAAGCATATTGTCAGTTGGTACAATGAAAGGACTGATTCTAGATGGTTCAACATGGAAGCAATGGCTTGCGCTCCTCTCCCATTAAAATTTCTGCCTTTTATTACAAATATTAAAAAGCTCAAATGTGTTTCAACAAACTTAATTATTTCAAACACTCTTTTGACATGGAGAGACTTTAAAATATATCTTAAAATTCCAGCTTATTTCACACTGTTTTCACCTATTGCTTTTAATCCTGATTTCCCTGTCTCTCTGCAAAATATTGGCCTTTCAGTTTGGTCTAAATTAGGTATCCTTAAGTTATCTTGCCTCTTTTCAGGCAATTCATTAAAATCTTTCCAAGAAATATCACGCTAATATAGTATACCACAGTCCAATTTTTTTAAATACCTTCAACTGCGTCATTTCATAAAACCTTTGTCTGATAATGGTAAATTGAGATTTGAACTTACTGCCATAGAACAAATTGTAATAAACAGTTTTTCTAAGGGGTTAATATCTAAAATATATAATGCTCTGGTTAATTCATGTACTTCCTCTTAGAAAGTTTGAAGAGCGTGTGGGAAAAAGATTTAGGCCACGGAATTGATCATACAGATTGGTCCGTCTTATGTAACAATTTGTTCTCTAAATGTACTTCATTGGGGATTCACAAACTCAGTTATAAATTCATTAACAGAGTTTACAAAGATTTACAGAAACTCCTCTGATCTTTGTTTTAATTGCAAAAAACGCAAAGGAACATTCCTTCACTGCTTCTGGTATTGTGACATATGCTTCAGACACGGGTCACGACGAGGCGTTCCCCGAATACTGCTGAGATCTCAAGTATCAGGGAGCAATCAAGCATTTTTTTAACTCATCGGTATTGGTTCTCCTAAGGCCAATCCTTATTTTATGTCAGCTGTCATGTCGGTGTCGTGCAGTAGGTGGCAGTATTCACTTTCCAGTAGATTTGCCAACCGCGATTATTCACGCCATTATTCATGCTTTCTAACCATATCTCCACTTTTTTACTTTTATGTTGCAATTATTCTGCTTATTGTATATAGAAAATAGTAAAAGTTTACATCAGTAGTCCCATATTCTACCAGTGTCTTTATACAGTATGTGCAAATATATACATAGAGAGAGTGTATCTTATGTATATACACATATTACTTTTACTCTATGTATACATTGGATTGATTTTAATAACTTTAATGTACTTGAATTGTGCATCAAACACTAAGAATATACAAATATCGGATCAAGACTCGGTATCGGCAGATATTCAATATTCAATGACTCGGATCGGATCTGGGGCACAAAAAACCTGATCCGGACATCCCTACCCTGTAGGTTGTAATAAGCTTTATAGTGATATGGTGTTTTTTGTCCTCAACCGTTGTTGTTTCTCTCACAGAGCTCAGATACGACCTGCCAGCATCTTATAAGTTCCACAAAAAGAAGTCGGTAAGTCAATGTTAATTGCCACAAAAATATTGCACTGGACACATGTAGACACATTTTTTCAGACTTTACAATGACAAACTAGTTACATGATTTTTCTATCTGATTATTTTAGGTTGATATTCAAGTGGACTTCATACGATTCACTCCAACATAAACATGTTGGGCAAAAAGGAGTTTGTGTTGCTTTGCAAAATTTTAGTATTATTTTATGGATAAAAATACACTGTTCCTCAAAATACCTTTTCTAAATGACCATACTGCATCATTTTTGGGTGGATACCACAGAAATACCAGTGTCTATGTAGGATTTCCAAACACGCTTGTTGGAACTTTATTTAAATTTGTGCTTTCACATTTTTGGCAGCATACACAGTTGATAAAACATCACAATAAACAATAAATTACACATCACATATTTATAGTAAAATCCTGGGTTCACAACTTATTACAAATACAAAATCATCCAAATAAATATTAATAATACTAAGGAATAAATACATTTCTTGATTTAAAACACCAGAACAGTTTAGTTTTTTTGCTGCAAAACATTAGTCTTCAAAAGGTTACTGTGCAAAAAGTGAAGTGCTGTAATCTATTGTGCTGTTCGGTATATATTTAGAAACAGCCCTTTATCTTCCAGCAGAGATTACAGACAAACTGTGTCTCACACATTATCAGTGACTTCACGTGTTGAACAAATATAATATCATATTGACATCACACTCACCAGTTTAGAATTATATATTGCGGGGTCCAAACGTCTGAGATTTTCATGATAACAATTCAAGTGATTAACTGAACTGAAAATGAAGAATTCTTGTTGGTTTGTCTCCCTTTTGGAGCTGATGTGAAACCAAAACCTGATGATCATGTTCTCCAGCATGATTTGAGATGATCCAAAGAGCAATGGACGAACATCTGACCATCAATACAAAGAGTCACATGATCCATGTAAGAAATTTGCATTAATTTGCATTTGCATGTAAGAATTATGCAGTATGGAATTTGATTTTAGTCATTTCCAGGTCTGGATAAGCATGGGAAAATATTTCCATACTATTACCCCAATTTTGTTTTAATATAAAATTGATAAGCAGAGTGTTTTTCATGGCGTTTGGAGCAGCAGTCAATACAGCCACAAGTTTAGTGAAAATGTGAGAGCGGATCTGCACTGTTGTTACAGATGAATATTGACAAATGACTGCACAATGTATTTAATATAATGCTAAATTTATAGTAGAACATTTGCTCTAACACTTTATTTATATATAGTTCAGTCATGAAACTCTAGATGGCGCAGGCGACAGGTTGTTAACGTAACCGATGATATTCAGAGAGTTAAACGACTTGCCACAAGCTGATTAGTTCATGTTGCATATGCAGCCAATGAGCTTACTGCCTTGCATTTATATGGCTTGCTAGCATTCACTTGAGATTCCTGCAGCGCACTTTTAGAGTTTCTCTGAAACCCTCCACCTTCCCCAGCTCCACCTGTATAGATCTCCTACGGGGTTATTTTATATGCTATTTGTGCAGCAGCAGTATGTCTTAAATACTTACGGCACCGTATCGCCATATGCATTGGCAGTAGCAAGTTCCTGTACTTGCTTGCAGCAGCAGCAATAATCTACAACTACAGTAATAACCAACAGCAGCAGCATAGCAGATCTGTTCCGCCAAGACCAAATACATTAACATTTTCATATCCATCACCATGCTAAAATGTTCCGAGAGTTGCCATGATTGAACTATGTTTAAATAAAATATGTCTCAGACATTTAGACCCCACTGGACGTGGCTCCACAGACAGTGATTGTGCTGTGATTTCACACGCTGAACACACAAACGCAGCCGTGTGAGCGTGCAGCCGATGGGAGGTTTCCCACTATCTCCCAGCAGTCTATCTCAGGGTCGTACCTCTCTATACTCTGCAGATATGTCCCTTTAGAGTATGAATACCCACCTGCTACATAGATGCACCCGTTTATAGCAGCCGAGCCACACTCCATCCTTCTCTCCTTCATCGCACACATCTGTCTCCATTCATCTCTCTCGGGATCGTAACAGTCTGTGATGGTGGTCTGACCGCCGACCAGATAAAGCTTATTGTTCAAGGAGACCGAGCAAAGGCCGTACTCTGAAAGTAAAGAGTTTTGATGAGCTTTTCAAATCACAAGAGATAGTGAAGAAAGAGAAACCATCTGGGCTCATTTCCAAACCATTTAGCTTATCTAATACAAAATTGTAGGTGGCTCACCAGGATGTGGACATATCGTTGTGATGCTCCACTCATTGATATCTGGCCGGTAAGTCTGAATCTTCTCGTAAGTGCAGGTTCCTCTGTACCCATAATGCCCTCCGGTTACATAGACTCTGTCATTCACCACACAAGCGGTTGCATTTCCCACGCCTTTAAAGTCAAAACAGAAAGACGCTGAACTTCCATCAACAGGCATATTAGATATACAATATTTAAATGTTTTTATGTGTAAGATTTTCTGACTTTTTAAAAAGCTGAAATCCTAGTGAAGAACTGCACTACGCATTAGATTTTAATTTTGAAAAAAAAGTCTATTATGCTCACCATGGCTACATTCATTTGATGCAGTAAAAACAACAATATTTTGAAAAATTTATATCTTTAAATAACAGCTTTCTATTTGAATATATTTTAAAAAGTAATTTATTCCTGTGATGCAAAGGTGAATTTTCAGTAGGGCTGGGCAAAATGGCCAAAAAAATTATCTTCTATAAATTTTTAGGTATACAAGTCAAAATATTACTGACCTCAGTAGTTTATATATCTGTCTGAATATTTCTCCATGCATTTAAAATGCTGTTTCAGACTTTTAAAAAAAAAAATGTAATTAGAATGTTTTACCATGGTTTCTGATTTTTATTATGTAACAAATCAATCATTGCAAAAGACATGACAACATTTAAGTACACAATCGTGTTCTTTTTACAGTATTTTTTTTTTCTTGCTTCAAATGAAATGTTGCCATTCATCTTGGATCTGGTAGATTTGGTAAATGCCTCTTAACTGAAGTATTTTTTTGAAATCCCTAAAAAAAATAGGGAAAAATACTTCCAGCACCATGGCCTCTAAAAAATAACTCAGAACTCCTCATTCAGGCAACCAATCCAATAGATGTGTGTAAATAAACTGAAATTCTCATACCTTGTATCATATCAGCCACAGGAAACCATCTCCTCTTCAAAGGATCATAGAATTCAGTTTCTTGAGTAGGAGCTCCTGTCGTATATCCACCAATGACGTATATGCATCCACGTAAAGCCACGGAGCAGTGGTAGTATCTGGCTGTGATCATGGGACATCCTTCTGTCCATTCATCCGAGTCTGTGTTATAAATCCACACGGTGTCTAAAGCATCCACAGTCTGTGTCCTGTATCCTCCGGTCACATAGATATCAGGGCCTAGAAGTGCCACGTTATAACTCTCTCTTTCAAAATCAGGCATGTCTTTGCCCTGAACCCATGTGTTGGAAACAGGATCCCACATGTGGACTTCACACAACGGATGCCAGTAATATCCACCAATAACATACAAGCTGCACGTTAGTTTTTTGCAGCACTGTGAGAAACCTTTGCTCGGCTTTAAGGAGGTACGAATCAGAGATCGCAATTTGTTTTCAGAGCAACCTTTGCGTAGATCCAAAGCAGTTTTGAGGCAAGCATCATCCACTTCGAGATGGATGCATTTGAGAAGCTCTTGAAGGTGGTCTATTCGAGGAGCCGTGTCATGGGCGACCCATTTGATCACCGCATCCAATAAAGTCACTTCTTTCCACACATTAATGTTCTCTGTTTCTAAAATCCCCATGAGCTTTTGGAAATCCACCTCTAGGAACTCCTCCTGAAGTGTGAGTTCTTCAAAGCGGCTCAGTATGATCCTCAAAGCCTCGTGCTGCAAATCAGAGCACACGTGAAGCTCAGCAAACGAGTGCATCCCGAGGCAGTTATCGACGTCCAGCAGATGAATCAAGAAGCTCTCGCAGGCTTTCTTGAGCGAGTTGAACTGCAACAGGTCTGCGGCTTCCAGAAGACTTTGGACGTTGTTCTGGGTTATGCTGGTCTTTGACGTGTAGACGTAGCTCACCAAAGCACCCAGAATCTCTCCGTTTATGCAAGGTAGGTTGATGGTGTCGTTCAAACGTTCTCTCATGTCTAAGGTGAACATTACCTTGAAATAGGAGCTGCGGGCTGATAGGACAGCCTTGTGGCAGTGGAAGAGCTGTCCGGATGAAGACTGCAGGGTGACGTCTGTGAACAGACCGCTGCTGTGAAACTCATGAAGAGCTTCCAGCACCTCAGAGGAGTGAGAGGCATCGCAGAACTCGTAGGAGTAACCGCTTTGAGCTTTTCCTGACATTGCAACTGGAAAGAGATTTTCAAATGAGTTTTCAAGTGTCCTTACAAAAAAAGCTATATTACTAAATTATCATCAAGGAAAATTAATTTAAGTTGTAGAAATGTAATAAATTAATAGTATATATATATATATATATATACATATATATATATCTAGCTTTTTAGGATCTTTTGGTCTACTTCACTTTGTCAGGCAGGTCCTATTTAAGAGATTTCTTGATTGCGAACAGGTGTGGCAGTAATCAGGCCTGGGTGTGGCTAGAGAAATTGAACTCAGGTGTGATAAACCACAGTTTTAACAGGGGGGCAAACACTTCTTCACACAGGGCCATGTAGTTTTGGATTTTGTTTTCCCTTAATAATAAAAACCTTCATTTAAAAACTGCATGTTGTGTTCACTTGTGTTATCTTTGACTAATATTTAAATTTGTTTGATGATCTGAAACATTAAAGTGTGACAAACATGCAAAAAAATAAGAAATCAGGCAGGGGGCCAACACTTTTTCACACCACTGTATATACACACACATACATACACATATACACACACATACATACACATATACACACACACATACATACACATATACACACACACATACACATACACACACACACATGCATATATATATAAATGCTTCTAGTTATGCTCAGCTCTAGGATATTTTGTTTCCTGTCTATGACAATACGATAGCAACAAAGCCAGAACTAATGCAGGTAAAACCAAATTCATATTTTAGACACCATTTTTATCATATTTATTCCAGTAAATATTATTTTTGTTGTATTTAAGTTGTCACACTGGGCATTAAACGCATTTTTAGCAAAATGTAAACAGTAAAACAATTTTACACGACCAAAAAATGCTACATGTAAATGGTAGCACAAAATATGAAATAGTTTTGGCACAGTAGTTTTTCTATATATAATTTTGCTTTTACTGGGTTTGTTTACCTAACACGTTTTACACAAATATATTTATTTTGAGCACAAAATTTAACCCAATTTAAGACTATTTTAAACCAGTGTTATTTCGCATCACTAAAATACTATTAAAGTGTTTAATGCTTTGAATTAGCTTTTTTATTTTCCGTTTTCTTTTTTGCTAAAAGTTTTGGTCATTTTTTTGGTCATTTTATTGTTTATTGTTTTAAATACATGTCTATATATTTTGTGTGTATTATTTTAGTTTTATATTAGTACATAAAGTGAAAATGAGAAATGCCTTGGCAACTAACTGAAATTAAATAAGTATTTGTATATATTTAATAACGTTTATTTCCTTTCAAGTAACGAAGACGTTTCTATGGTTTTAGTTTTGATAATAACCCTGTTTTGACCTTGGTTTTTGCAACCAACCGACAAAAACACATCTAATGATGAAAACAAACAATGCATTTTAACTCAGGCCCCAAAACTAGTTAGTTACTGATAATAGCGTTTGTGACAACTAGCCCCTATGTAAAAACAAGTTTACCTGACCCGTCTAATGCCTGATTGACACAGCTAGTCCTTTCTTCGTAGAAGTTTTATCCCCAGCAGTGCGGCTTGTGCTCGGACAGATCAGACATGTGGCCCCTGTATTTAGTGTCAGCCTCTGGAGAATGTCGAGCTCCTATTTTGGTATCTGTGTATTATAGCAGGAGCCTCGCTGCTGTCACCCTCCACTAACGTTACTGATTCAACACAGCCGCGTCCTTCAGCCATGTGACCGAACCAGTATGTTAGCATCCCATCTTCATAAATACATGTAAAAAAACAAAAAGCCATAAATTAGATTTTTCAATCAACTGAGACATAAATAACACCAGTTTTCACGTTTTAGTTGTCATGGCAGTGTCCAGCGTATAATCCTAATAAGGATTAAAGCCGTTGCATAATAACGCCTGAGGGAAACAGTACCAAGGGCGGCCGAACACCAAGAATTAATCCATTCTAAACGCTTCACCGTTTCCTGAACACAAGAGCGTTTGTTTATAGCTTAGCGACGGTGAATTATTGGTGTGTAGTTGCCATTAAGTCCACAGGGTACAGTAAAAGGACAGAAATAACTCACGGTTACCATGGAAACAGTGTGAGGGGTCAGTCGATGAAGCCAGCGCCTGTTCCCGTTTGATTGAGGCGATTTTTAACGTGTATTTCTCTGAAGTGACTTCCAGTTAATAATGTTTAAGTGCTAATAATTTCAAGTTTTGAAATTGAATGCATTCTGCAATCTCGAGATAAATAAACATGTTAATGTTTGCCAACAGTGTTTGGTTCCCTGGAACGTTCTTGGAACAATAAGGTCAGAAAGGAAATGAATGCTAAAAACAAATAACCATTAGAAAATGCACCGTAAGATCTTATCAGATAAGACTTTCTGCAACATTCAGGGAACCTTACATGGACAGTATTTTAACGCTATGGAAAGGTCGTGTGTTTGTTGGGATGTATTTATGCCTTATGAAAGGTAACAGCCTTGTGGACAAGGTCATGAAACTAAAGTGTTTTGAAAGTGGATGTAATACAGACTCTGTTCAAATTTTTGTCATGTGTTCATAAGCAGAAGTATCCATCATTTATATATCTATGTATCTGAAGAGAAGCAGCAAGTATGTGGGAAAAGGGCCAAGTATGATTTTAAACACACACACACACACACACACACACACTTGTTTTGGGAATGAAAAGGAGCTAAAATATTTTTTGTCATATATATGTATACACTGCTGTTCAAACGTTTGGGATCAGTACGGTGTTAAAATGTGTTTCACAGAAGTCTCTTCTGTTCATCATGGCTACATTTATTTGACCAAATCTACAGAAAAATGTGTAATATTGTAAAATATTATTACCATTTAAAATAATGGTTCTCTATTTTAATATACTTTAAAATATCATTTATTTCTGTGATGCAACGCTGAATTTTCAGCCATTACTGCAGTGTTCAGTGTCACATGATCCTTCAGAAATCATTCTAATATGCTGATTTATTGTCAATGTTGGAAACAGTTGTGCTGCTTAATTTTAAAAAAAATTTTGAAACCTGTGATACTTTGTTCAGGATTATTTGAT
This sequence comes from Sinocyclocheilus anshuiensis, assembly GCF_001515605.1. Lineage (NCBI taxonomy): Eukaryota > Metazoa > Chordata > Actinopteri > Cypriniformes > Cyprinidae > Sinocyclocheilus > Sinocyclocheilus anshuiensis. The sequence continues at coordinate 984,559 of NW_015540897.1, forward strand.
GAATGAAGTTAAAAAGAACAGCGTTTATTTAAAATAGAATTTTTTTCTAACAATATTAAACAAAAGTAAGTCAAGTCGAGTCACCTTTATTTATATAGCGCTTTTAACAATACAGATTGTGTCAAAGCAACTGAACAGCATTAATTAGGAAAACAGTGTGTCAATAATGCACAAGTCTTTATCACTTTTTTGTTTATCAATTTAACATCCATGCTAAATAAAAGCATTAATTTCTTTCAAAAAAAGGGGAAAAAAAGAAAAGACAAAGGGAAGAATATACCGACCACAAACTTTTGAACAGCAGTGTATATTTTTACAAAAGATTTCCATTTTGAGTAAGTGCTGTTATTTTTAACTTCTGTTCATCAAAGAATCCTAAAAAAAAATAAAGTATATTAAAATAGAAAACTATTATTTTAAATTGTAATAATTTCACAATATTAATGTTATATTTCTGATCAAATAAATGCAGCCTTGATGAGCAGAAAAGACTTCTTTTAAAAAACATTACAAATCTTACTGATCCCAACTTTTGAGCGGTAGTGTATATAAAACATAAAATGTGGTATAAAAAGACTTTGACAATACATTATCAAATAAAATCTCTCTCTCTATTATATATATATATATATATATATATATATATATACACATAGAAAGAAAAAAAGACTAAAAACAAAATGCTATTTTAATGCATTTAAAAATTAATGCATATTAGCAAGAAGTTTGAAACACAGAAAAACACATCTGTTAATGTTCAGTAAATTTCTATATTATTTAGCAGGACATTGGCATCAGCTATTTGTCATTTTTATACAAAGGATCCAACGGCAACCCTTTAGTATGATGAAAAGAGACAAACTCCACTGCAAAGCACTGATTGTTGTTATTTTAATCAAACACTTTCATTTGGAATACAGTGGTTTTAGTAAACACTAACAACAAAAAGTAAAAACAGGACTATTTTTCCACACAGTTGTTTTAGGAATTGTAGTGTTATGAACAATGTGAGTAACAGTGAGCAATGAAATTCAGTCAGGCTAGAGCTAAAGCTGCTGGAATGTTAAGTGTTTCCCATCAGGATCACTGACAGATATTCAGACCGTGAGCTGTGCAGCCTCTTTCGCTAAGGACTTCAGGGCACCGATGTCCCCCAGCAGTGAAGATATACCCATGCAGTACCACTGCTCACCACTGCTGGCAGTAGAGGCACTGAAGGACTGCAGCAACACACCTGCTGCTGCCAAAACCCCTGAGAAAGATAGGAAAGCATCATTCAATTGTGATTTTACTGAGCCCTATTGTCTCATTCAGATTAAGAGTCATTATTCACCCATATGTCATTCTCAACCCATGTTTTTCAAGAATTTCTGAAGTTATTCCCCATATAATGAAAGCACTTTTATAGTATTGGTAAAATAAAATTAAGTAAATAAATAAAATAAAGTAAATAAAATTACCCGGGTCAAAAAATGTATTGCCTTTTGACCAATACATTTCCATGACTTTCAGTCGTTTGTGAATTGCTGATAACAATTTTCTAGACATTACACTCATAAAGAGCCATTTCTGGCCAATATTTTAGAGCTGAGCTGGAAATCACTTTTAAATTTCCTAATATTACTAGGTTTTCAATCAGTTTCCCTGCAGAAATTCATCTCAGATATTCTTTCCATTTGTGACCCTGGACCACAAAACCAGTCTTAAGTGTCAATTTTTCAAAATTGAGATTTATACATCAAATATACCCCAGCGACTTAAGACTGGTTTTGTGCTCCAGGGTCACATTTAAGGTTATTTGTGCAGAATGTGAATCAGCCTTTACCGGTCACAGAGAGCAGGAGCTCAGTGGAATTGGATGCTTTGAAGAACAGCAGGTGTCCAGTGAGAGGAACAGGCTGTCGAAACACACTTCCATTCAGCTCGAGCAGCACAGGAACCCCGGCCTGCACTGAGCCTACAGCAGTATAGCTACTGCCGTTCACAGAGACCTCCAGCACACACACCTCACGCTCATTTGAGTCTTTATGATCCGTCTGCACCTGGTGGTTTGTGACAAAGGGACAGATTAGAGCACTGCTGGGAAAATAAAACACCTAGATGGCATTGTGCTTTAACTTAAAATACAGAGTAGTTCAAAAATATGAAACTAGCTGTAAAGAAGTCTTACTGTAATTCCTGTCTCTGCAGCTAGAGGCAGTGCATTCACCAAGTTGGGGCCTTTCTGAGGACCTTCAGTGAGCAAACCAACTACAGCTGCTGAGCTCAAAAACCCAGAGGACTTCTTCAAGGACTCCCCTGAACAGCAAAAATAAATAAATACATATTTTATATATTATTGTTAAATTGTATATTCATATTATATAATAAAATGTTATATGTAAAAATACTTTTACAATAATATATAAAATATATATAGATATACTGTATAATATCTCATACAAAATGCATACAATTGCATGATCTTGCCACAAGATGGCATCAGTGCAATGATAAAATGTAATGCCATTTGACCAGAGCAGGGTTTTGAGTTTATGAAAAGCCAATAATTAATTAAATGGATTGCAAAATTATAAAGACATGGGGCTGCACAATTTAATTGAAATAAAACTGATAGAATTTATAAACATACTTTCATATATATATATATAGATTGCATATGAGATTATGTTATATGGCAGTTCAAATCACAATCACAATATATAACAAAATAATTGCAATATAATTTTTGGTGTGCAGCCCTATGCATAAAGAATTTTAAAGGGGTCATATGATGCGATTTCAATTTTTCCTTTCTCTTTGGAGTGTTACAAGCTCTTGGTGCATAAAGAAGATCTGTAAAGTTGCAAAGACTAAAGTCTCAAATCCAAAGAGATATTCTTTATAAAAGTTAAGAGTCAGCCACGCCTACCTAAAACGGCTCGTTCTAACACGCCCCCACATACCTACGTCACGATGTGGGAAGATTTGCATAACGCCACCCAAATGTTCACGCAAAGAAAGAAGGCTTAACTTTTATTCTCTTTTTAGCAGCATCATATGACCCCTTTAAAATGAAAAAAAAAAATTCAGCTTCAGCTATTCCAGCTTGTTTGGCTATTTTCATGAAAAAAAAACATACTTGAGTAATTAAAATTTAAAACTAAAAAAAATATTTAAGACCAATAAACTTTCCTAAAAGTTCTAAAACTTGATGTGGGTTAACTCGATTAAAAAACTTTTCAAGGGTATCAACAGAATAAAAATAAATTTCTCAGTAGAGTTGAACTTTTACAATACAATAAAATATGTCTGACAGACAATGAGCTCTGATAAGTACATCTGGGAGGGTTTCCGCCTGAGCAACTATGTAAGTCTTTTGTACCCTGTCCTGCATCATGTGGAAATGACTTGTCCCAACACTTAGTAAAAGAAAATGTACATACTGTCCCAACAACAGGATTGATTTCTTGTCATTTGTTTTAAGCACTCATTCAGTTAGTGAGTGAATGACAACAATTTTAACAACATATTGGGTGAATTACTCCACTTACCAAGTGATGTGACGTGGACCTGACTGTAGGGTTGTTTAGAAGCGGTGCAGGCCTTCAACACGCTGCCCATGGACTCTCCCAGCCGAATCCACTGATGAGAGTCAGGAGAGAAAGTACTGACCAACACCTGAGCATTCACCTGAGGATGAAAAAAAAAGGACTTAAAGTCGTGATCTTTCATTCTGTATTGTGACATACATCCGAGTGACACAGATTACTGAAAAAGAAAAGAATGTAGGGCAGGGACTGGGTTTTATGTATCGATTGTTCATTGGATGGAGGAGCTAAATGTGACCTTGCAGCCAACTATAAGAAAGGGGCGGAGTTAAAACAGACTAAATGATTGGAGAAGTCTGGCATATGTCACCAGAAAGAAGTCTGCCTTGTCACTGGAAGATCGAGTTAGGATATTTTGATTTAAAAATTGAGTTCCAAATTAAAAAAAAAAATGCATGGATGAATTGTTCACTTTAAGATCAATAATACGCATTTACAACAGAGTGAATTTTTATTTCATGCGGACATTAAACAATTAAATCCAAGTAAAAATCAGAGATGTAGGTGATGTTTTTTTTTTTTTCAGTTAAAAAGTTTCAGTTAATATACTTTCTCCTGCCCCAATTTAATAGTTTATGTAATTATTTATCATTTTATGCCATATCAGCATCAAAGGCTATATTCATGGCAAACTCAAGAAAAATAAGATTTAAAATAGTCTTAATACTTCAACGAATTGCATACAATAATTTAACAATATTATTTTTTACAAACAAACAAAATAAAAATAAAAATCTTTCAAATTGATATTTGATTAAAAAAAAAAAAAATCTCAGAAGAAACTTCTTTAAAAATGTCAATTTATGTACTTTCAGAGTAAAAACATTTCCTAGTACCCAATTTAATAGAGCAGTTAATTCATAACAAGTGTAATCTTTTCAGGGTGGGAGTTTGATAAATTGGATATTTTTTGGAGCTGTGATGTGCTGACATTTTCCTTTCAATATATCCTGTATAGATTTTATTTAAAAAAAAAAAATCCAGATATTTCCAGGCTTTCCCTGACTGTGGGAATCTGTTTCCGGAATTTTCTTTGGGTTTTTAGAAAAGCAGTTTTGGATTTAAAAAGAAATACTGTATCTGTGGTGAAAATTACTTGAAGATTTTTTCCATGTTTCGTTCTACAAATTAAAAGACTTACCCTAAATATATAAAAATGTGCATTATTTACAGCTACTTCGGTTATAATTTAACTATCTGACATAAGGATAATTTGTTATGATTTTACGTGATTAGAAAAAAAATATCCTCTCATAAATAAGCAATGTCCTGAAAACTTTTCAGGGGGGAAATATTGCCCCCTCATAAAAAGTAATTTGACACTGTAAAACTAAGCATGACTCACGGCTCCCACTAATGCTTTGCCCGTGGCCATGTCCACAATCTGCAGGGCGATATCTCTCCCACAGCGGGCCTGAGCTTCTTTAGTGCTGGCTCCCAGATGAGGACAGCTGATCACATTGGGATGGTTCACCAGCACCCGGTCTTTTGGAGGCTCCTGAAACCACCGAAAAAGACATTATCAGTATTATTTTAAATATGTTTGCATGCAATGCCATTGACCAGTGGCAAGAAGCTAAAACCATTCTCAGTCGAAGTGATCAACAAGCTCTGACCTCCACAAACACATCCAGCCCCGCTCCTCCACACTGTCCCGACTCCAGAGCCCGGAGGAGGGCGGCTTCATCAATGATGCCGCCGCGAGCACAGTTCACCACCTTCACACCTTTCTTACACTTAGCAAATGAAGCGTCATTAAGGAGACCTGTGTAGCACATCAGCAAAAGTTTGATTTTACAGTGGGGCAATTCAAGCTAAATTAAATTAGAACTGCAATATAGCCTAGTAGTGCAATTATTAAAATGCATGTTATTATTATTATTAAAATATAAATTATTGTAATTATTAAAATAAAAATGATTATTATTATTAAATACATGATTTTAAATTTCATTTTAAGATTACACTAGATTAGATGCATGTACCTCAGGACCAGGGTTATTATAGTTAACTAAAACAACACTGTTAATTAAAACTAAATAAACGTTAACTGAAATCAAATAAAATATAAAAAATATATATATTTTATTTCAGCTAGTTGTCAAGGCAACATTTCTCATTTTCATTTAGTTTAACTTGATTTACTAAAATAACTCAAACTGAAAAAAAAACTATATAGACATGTTTTTTAAAAAGCAAAAACTAATAAAAATATGACAAAACACAAAATTACTAACACTTTTAACTAAAATTAAAATGGAACTTAAAAATATTACAAATAAAAACTTGATTTGATAACTAATTTGAGATATTAATAAAAAAAACTATAATAGTATATCTAGTGATGGGCGCTTTCGAAACACTGCTTTGTGAAGCTTTGAAACCTTTGCGAATCATGTTTCGAACCAGTTTTATACATTTGTAGATATTTTTTAAATGGCACATTTGTATAATAAAAAGAAGAGTTGTAGTTAAAGGGGTCCTATTATGCTTTTTCACTTTTTCAACTTTAGTTAGTCTGTAATGTTGCTGTCTGAGCATAAAAAAGATCAAGTTACAAAGCTCAAAGTCCACTTCAAAAGGAGATATTTTATTTAACAGAAATCACTTTTCAAAAACTACAACGAACGGCTCGTTTGGACTACAACGCATATCTTCCGGGATTTGTGACGTCACAAATATCGACGAATGGGACGAGACCTGGTTGAGCTGCACTAGAGAAGGCAACGAGTGTTATCACTGTGTCGGAGACACGCTAGCTTTCCCAAGGCAGATGAACTTAGAGCGGTTACAATCATCTGGGTTTAAATCGCGCTCAAATTGATTTGATTTTGACGCAATATTTACACTGAAGCTTGCAGCAGGCGGCTATGGTAAGGGGCATGACATTTCCCGACCAGACGCCGAGTGGTGCCAATCACAGCACACACTGGCCCAGCTAACCAATCACAGCACATTTCGATACAGGAACTATTCGAGCCGTTCATGCCAGACTGGGGAGAGGTGTTGTAATAATGTAAAATATGTGAAAAATAATGTGTTTTTCGAACAACCTAGTATGAGAGCCTGTTCTAGTACACCCCCAAAACAAAATCAAGACTTTGTAAAAGAGCATAATAGGACCCCTTTAATAATCTCTTATTGGCCTGATTAACCAAGCTTTCCATAAAACAAATAAAACCAGCCCTACAATTTTATTAAAATAACACATATTTAAACAGACACTTTATATTTAATGGCATTGGATGTTTTTTCGGATGTTAATTGCATTTAATAGATTACACTTTCAGCAATTGGTTTGTAAAAGGTGTTTTCATGCATGTTTGGCCAGCAGCAGGCATCTCCAGCGTGTGGCATTTCGAGCCCTGGAAACAGTGAAACATTTTGCAAAGCAATTGGTTCAACTGATTCAAAGTTTGGAAAAGCTTTGTTTCTTCCATCACAAAGTATATCAATGATACTAAAATATCACTGCTCAGGATTTGAAACTTTAGTCTTGCCAATTTAAGCAGCAATATGAGATGTATCACAATATTTGTCAAAATAAAAATAAAAAATGTTTAACTGAATTGTACAGAAAGCTAGCAAAATGTTTTGTTTGTGTGTACCTGTGGTGGAGGGCATGAGTGGAGTATGGACTGTGATATAATCACACTGTGGCCACAGCTCCTCTAGAGACATCTGCTCCACACCCCAGCTCGCAGAAACCTCCGGAGGGGTGATGGGGTCGTAACCAATGGTCTATCAGGAATGCAATAAAAAAAAAAGTTTTAATTGCATTTGCATTTCAAGTTAGGACAGTTTTTAGGACACAATGATCTTACCTTCATACCGAAGGACTGCATTCTCGTTGCCACCTCTTTGCCAATTCTTCCAAGCCCTGCAATACCAAGAACTTTTCCATAGAGCTCTGCGCCCATGAACTGCAAAATCATTAGCAAAGCACTCAGCCATCTAACACAAAAATGTGGAGCAACACATTCCGTGATCACGATCGATTAGTGACAACTGACTTAACAGATGGGAAAGTATGGCTATGGAAATCACAACTCTGACTGTTTTTTTTTTTAACTATGCATACTGTGCACAAACTTTCAGTATATTGCCAAAATGTGCAATATACAACAGGATGGTGCATGCAATACTCCATCCCATAATGCAATGCCCTTTAAATACTGCCAACAGCCACACTGAGGACAAAAAGTGCACATACCTTTTTACGATCCCATTTTCCATCCTTCATTGACATGACAGCTTGTGGAATATGTCTAAGAAATATAGAAAAAAATAATAATAAAAAAAAATATATATA
>NW_015540898.1:0-476 GCF_001515605.1 Sinocyclocheilus anshuiensis
CTGGATTCAGAAACCGGGTTCTCAACTTGCAGTGATTACCTCACTTGTCGATGTTATATCCAGTCGGTATGATAGCCCTGGGTCCGGCTTCATGCTTCCTGGATCATGCGGCCAGATCACAGGCTTCTGCGGGAGCCTTCTTGATCATCAGACCCCCGGCACGGCACTGCAAAATTTCCTGGACGTCCAGGCTGGGCTTATGCTTTCAGGCTGCCCTATCTGGTACGCCGTATCTAGGTCGCCCTGAGGGGCTTCCTGGTCACCAGGATATCCCCTCTTGCTGAGACATTGAGCGGGAAGTATAGGTGGCATTTGCGAGAACCTTCTTGTGAAATGCTGTCTCAAGCAGTGCTCCTCTTGTCTCAGAGGGTTATCTTTGAGCTTGCCATTCCCGTTTGGCTCAGTACTTCCGGGCATCTGTGAGCAGATGCTTGGGAAGCTCTTAAATCCATGCTATGGTAAGTGCACACGCTAAG
>NW_015540898.1:732-966 GCF_001515605.1 Sinocyclocheilus anshuiensis
TTGACACACTTTTGAAGCATCGCTCCCCTCACCATTGAGGGTTATTTTGAGCATGGTGCTTTCTTTCGAGCGTTTCAATTCTCTCCCTTTCTGAGGAGTTGGATTCCTCGCACCGTGGGCTGTTCTCGTGGTAGTGTTTAGCAGTGCTCCCCTTTATCAAAGGGTTGCCTATGAGCACGCTACTCCTTTCTGAATTCGGAGTTCTCCTCTCACGTGAGAGTTGAGTTCTCTGTT
>NW_015540898.1:1059-1261 GCF_001515605.1 Sinocyclocheilus anshuiensis
TATGTAACCATGGTTCCCTGAGTAGGGAACGAGACACTGCGTCCTCTAGGTTTCCTGCCATGCTTCGGGGTCGCTATGGGGGGGAACGCCTCGTCGTGACCCCTGTCTGAAGCATACATTCAAAATACACCAACAACATGTTGGCCGGCGACAGCCCATGACGTCACTACCGGTGCGACTATAGTATAAATAGGCACCGGGA
>NW_015540898.1:1275-31056 GCF_001515605.1 Sinocyclocheilus anshuiensis
CCGAAGCATGGCAGGAAACCTAGAGGACGCAGTGTCTCGTTCCCTACTCAGGGAACCATGGTTACATAAGTAACCCGAGATGGTATCTTTTGATACCATGCCAGTCCTTATCAAGGGACTGACGTGTCTGCATGTTTTCTAATGTTTGGCCAAGAGCAGGGATTAGAATCAATGGGTCATGTAAAGGGAATGTAATAAAAATGGGAACAGAATTCATTTCAATCTAATCTTCAAACTGTTGAATTTTGTGCAGCTAACATTCAGATTTGTCTTGACAAAGTTTCAAGTTCACTCGGTTAAAATCACTTAGATCTGGGGATTCTGATCTATATGTTCCTAGAACTAAACTTAAAAACAGGGGTGGTCCTAAGTTATGGAATAGCCTTCCGGCTTACATCAGATCCGCCCAAACCCTGTCAATTTTTAAATCCACCTTGAAAACTTACTTTTTCTCAATGGCTTTCAACATCCCTTGATTCTCATCTGCATTTAATATCCTTTGATTCAAGCACTTCTCCTCTTTTTTACATTATTCCAGAGGTTTTTCATTTTTATCATACTTTTATTGTTCCTCTAACATTTATGTGTGTGTGTGTTTTACTGTCTGTTTTCTTTTAGCATTTGTAAAGCACTTTGGTCCACACCAGTTGTTTTTAAATGTGCTATATAAATACATTTTTATTGTATTGTATTGTATAAAGTTTCAGTTTCTATTTGTTTTGATTTTGTAACTTTGAAGTCAAACACCAACTTTGCATATAGACTATGCCAACCAGTAAAATTTGTTTTAGAAACTTTAATATCTTGTTTTTATAGACCTTGAATCATACAGGACATCTAGTGCTAAAGCTAGACTCCCTTTCTGTTCACCATCAGTTGTGCTTTCAGAGAAACATTTGATCACTGATACTGGACCAGACCTGAATTTCAGTTTCAGCATTATAAGTACTGGCAAAGTTAACCCTTTTTATTTCCTATGAAAACACAGTACAGTGTAGCATGAGTTAAAAAAATGAAGTGTAGAAGCGTGTATAAACTATGAAAGATATTATAGTATTAGGAAGTCCCCGAAATCCATGTTTGTTATCTGAGCAACCCCAATCCTTCAGTGTCTCAGAGCTGGTGCTCTGAATTTTTGTGATACACACCACTACAAAGGGGTAATTGTTGTGGGGATGTCTTGATTTCACCGGCTGAAATCACCTTCAAAGTCTGTCTTACAGCAGTGTAACATGCCACAGTTTCTACTTCTCTCAACTTACAAAAACTGGGATCTCCAGACCTTTTCAAGCATGCAGAGTTTATGTTCATGCTGAACAAAGAGCTGTAAACTGTAATTGTACAGAACAGATGAGATGGACCTGAATTTCAAAAGAGTAGAGTTTCTTTGATTCAAATTATCTGTGAATGGCCATTTGTGAGTAGCATTGAGCTGGAATTAGCTGCTATGAAATGTTTGTAGTATTGTGAAAAGATTGGATATTAAGGGTATGTTTACACAACAATGATTGTACTAAAAACTGAAAAGTTTTTCCTTTGCATTGTTGAAAAGTTTCACGTACAGACAACACCATTGTCAAAATGATCCCCGTTCACATGGATACATGAAAGCGACAATAGTTGGCAATGTCACTTTCCTCTAGATTTGATACATAATACACATGCACATGACGTCACTGTTTTCACAAATTTAAAAATAACGATATTGTTTTCAAAAAATTGCACTTTGAAACCCGTTTTCAAAAGTTTGCGGGGGGGGTTTTTTCAGGCCCCGAAAACGCCATTGTCATGTAAATGAATGGCCAAAACACATTTTTCTGATTTTAGTTGAAAACAGTGTTGTGTAAATGGCCCCTTAGATGTCTTTCAGATACTTTTTATACCTCAAAATATATATTTATTTCATACTTTCCATGGTTCTAATTTTGTTTCCATACTTGAGTTCAAGATATTTTATTGTGGTGTCTGTAGTCAAAGAAGTGTGGAGGCACAGACAGGACTGTAAGGAGATTTATTTATTTATCTTTTTTCTTTGTTTGTTTGTTTGTTTGTGTGTGTGTGTGTGTGTGTGTGTCTGTCTGTCTGTCTGTCTGTCTGTGTGTGTATGTGTGTGTGTGTGTGTTCCGTTCTGATGGTTTTCATTAACTGAAAATTTTCATTTTTCTCAAGACTATGAGCCCAGTGATCTATCAGCTAATTTTCATTTTTGTGATTGACTATTTAATTTAAATCAATTTCATTTGAATTGTTTTTGTATTCTGCTTGCACTGTTATAGCAGTAGGAGTTTTCTCAACCAACTTCCTGCTTCCCATGTGATGCTTTTTAAATATCAAAGGAGTTCCCATGTAAGTCATTTTTAATTCAACATTTTTTATTAATATATAATATTATACATCATAGTATTATTTTATATTATAATAATTATTATTTTACAAGATTATAATATATATATATATATTACAAGACAAATAAATCAATCTGAGTGTGTGCTTTTACATTTTTTCTTTTGCACTTTTAATTTTTCATTCTTGTCTAGCAGTTTAACTTCTCGTAAACATAACTCATCATATGAATAGAGAGTTGAATGCATCATTACAATAAAGCCCATCATCCTAGTTTAAGCACACAATCACAGACCCATCCCTCCGAGTTTCCACTAATTAGGAAACCTTCCCTCTGATGTCATCAGGTTGGAGGAGCAAATAGCAACAGAGAGGGAGAAAGAAAGAGAGAGGAAGGGGTAGAGCTCACATAGACACTCTTAACTTCATCCACAGCTGTTACAAGTCCAGTCCAATCCGTGCTTTCCCACTGTACGGCGAAGGTAAGCAACATTTCCCAATATGCCATATTAAGATTTTGCAAATGCATAAATAGGCTTTTCGGTCCAGCTGTGGGCTATAGGTGTAGTTGTATGGATTTTCGCAAGAGATGCTGTTGCGTAGAGAGGGTTTTCATGTTTTCAAACAGGTGGTACCGAGAGTCTAGAAAAGACCCAAGATGCTGCATATGACAGATGCTAAATATTACATGCATGTATTTAGTTGAAAAATACTGCTATAAATGTCTTTTGAGATTTCTTGCTTTGTGAATGAGAATGGGAATGAGATCTATGCAATTTTTCTTATATGTCAGTTATAAAAAATATTAAATAAATGTTATGTTAAATAAAAATGTTAGTGAGATGCTCAGGAGATGCTCTCTGAAGAAGTAACAATATCAAACAACTGGTAAATACTGGATTTCATCAACAGTATATTATATATCTGATGTTTATTTTGAGAAAATTTTCACATTTAGTTACTTGCAGTTTATTTGCAATATTTGTGAAATTTACTAGCATTTTCTCAGTGAAAATTGTAAATCCTTCACCCTGTTTTTCAGTGCATCTAAAAAATGTTTACATTTATGCATTTAGCACATGCTTTTATCCAAAGCAACTTACAAAAGCAATTCTAGAGCCAATAATATTTGTAATACACAATTCCAACAATTGTTTATTAGACAACTAGATTAATAAGCAAGCTATAGAAGAGGAGAAATGCAAATAGATGGTCAAAGTCATCCAAAACATAATTGTATTACTGTGAAATGGAAAAAGAAAGAGTCATAATTTGGGTGAACCAATGTTTTCATACAAGACATGGTTTCCAGGGTAGCTTCCTGACGGGGTTGATCACCGCCTCATGGGGAAAGGGGTAACAAGCCGTGCTTTGCACTTACGCCCGTGGGATTCACAGAGAACAAACAAGTTGTTAATTGTGTGTGGGCAAGTGGCCTCGTAGCAAGGGAACTTTACTAACTATGAACCGGTATGTCTTCCAGAAAAATTCAACCAAAGATTGCGATTTCTGTGATGTAACATTGATGTAACATCAATAGCCACACTGAGATGCTGCCTGTTTCAAATTCAAATACATGCACAGGTGGAACCCGAATCAATGTGGCTCTGTTTCAGCGAAACAATTGGCATCTATTAGAAGAAACTGTCACTGATGACATGCTCCATTGCAAATCAAAGCAGAATATCATGCTTAGAGGTCACGGGAGGTTAGGCATGTTCTGCAATTCCAATTATGACAGCTCAGGTTTGCATAGCTCTCAGTGAAAATTTGTCTCCAACGTCATGGATGCAATCCACCATCAGAGAATAATTCACAGGCAAAGGGATTTTTCTGATACTGATACATGCCTTGCTTTTTGTTGGTTGTTGGACCCTTTAAAAATGTGCAATGAATCAGCAACCAAACTCACCAACATCCATAAACACATTCTTGCTGTTTTTCATCATTATTTCATGCTTTCAGATGGCGTTGGGAGAAATATGTTGCACTATCGATATAAGCAAGACTCGGAGGTCTTCAAAAACAGGTTGGTTATTGTACCTTTTTCAAGTAATTGTATGTAAATTAATATTTGGTATGATTTTATTTGTTGTTAATAAATGTATTTATTTAACATGAAAGCACAAATCAATACCAATCGCATTCTTTATGAAGCTGCACTGAATGGGGGTAACAGGGGGTAACAGGGGGTAACATCTAAATAAACTGGTTTTATTCAAGTCCAAACCAAGAAAACTAATATTTATGGGTTAAATCAGGTAGAAAGAGCTCTTCAAGGTAGCAAATGCAGCTTACCACATTTAACAGTGTGGAGCAGTGGGAACTTCTGTGTAAATCATACATAAAACCTGCATGTAAAGAAATGGATTTAAAAATGTAATTTGAAATTCGTTCTGCTCATGCTTCTAGTGTGGATGATTTTCTATACATTTCTCAACTGGCCAAGTAACATTTAACCAAATGCAAATACAGTTAATGCCCTAAATGTCACAGACATTAGCTGTCCTTTATCTGTGTTTCCAACAGGCTTTCTTTTTTTTCTATTATTGCAAATGAGTCTGCTCTCTAAAGTGTGGACTATCACAACAGATAGTACAGCAGCCACTCTGACAACAGATGAGATATCATCTACAATGTCAGAAACTGAAAGCCAGAGTTCGACCACTCAGTCTACGAATCCAGTAAGAGTGTCCTCCTCCACTTCTTCTGACCAAACGTCATCTACGGCCAAATCAGTCACTTCCGTGACAGGAGCTTCAGCCACTACCATACAGAACACTACTTCTAACAGTGCTACTGTTGCCTCAACAGACATTACTAGTATGGACACAGGTATTCTTTCTTATATACTTTATACCATAGAATAACAATAATACAATAAAACTATACATGTGACCCTGGACCACAAAACCAGTCATAAGGGTCAATTTTTCCGAAATTGAGATTTATACATCACCTGAAAGCTGAATAAATAAGCTTTCCATTGATGTATGGTTTGCTAGGATAGGACGATATTTGGCCGAGATACAACTATTTGAAAATCTGGAATCTGAGGGTGCAAAAAAATCTAAATATTAAGAAAATCGCCTTTAAAATTGTACAAATGAAGTTCTTAGCAATGCATATTACTAATCAAAAATTAAGTTTTAATATATTTACAGTAGGAAATTTACAAAATATCTTCATGGAACATGATCTTTACTTGATAGCCTAATGATTTTTGGCATAAAAGAAAAATCAATAATTTTGACCCATACAATGTATTTTTGACTATTGCTACAAATATACCCCAGCGACTTAAGACTGGTTTTGTGGTCCAGGGTCACATATACTACTAAATTATATAACAATAGAACAATATGTATATATGTATATGATTATATAACTCATAAATATTTTTATGAAGATATAACCAAGCGGCAACATTCCGGTCTCTCTCGTGAAACCAACACGGAAGTGACTAAAACTGCAATTCATCGACTGGCCGCTAGAGGCTAGCTCCAAAAGGGAGTCAGTCCCATAGACTCCCCATGTTAAAATGCCCAACTTTACAGCAGAAAAAAAAAATGTTTACAGCCTGGTACAAAAAGTGGTTTTGGTCTATATAGCTAATTGTTTTATAACTCATCCGTTTAAATTATATTAAGCCTTAAAGTTCTGCATAATTAAGGGCGTGGCCACTTGAGTGACAGGTGGATTGCCCGGGAGTTTTTTTTTTATTATCCGGGAGTGACGTGCGGTGACACGCTGCCAAGATGGCGACGGCCTGCTCCGCCCACTTTGAGCTTCAAAAACGCTCTTCAGAAACCTACGAGTGATGTCACGGACACTATGTCCATGTTTTTATACAGTCTATGGATATAACATATATGAAGATGTATAAAATCTGTGCTAGATTTAGCAAGGGTGGCTTAAAAAAAACATAAACACAAAACTTTTAGCACTAAAATGCCTATAAATGTTATTTTCATTTGACAACGACTAAATTGTATTTATTTATTTTGTCTTTTTTTATTATTGTCCTTTATTTTTCTACAGTTTCAGCAAATACATCTTCTTCAGAAAATTACACTGCGGTAAGTGCTGGACACGTACACTAAAAACTTGGTGTAGGAGTTACTTCTAGTAAATTGCTAGTAAATTTCACAATTAATTGCAAAGAAATAGCAAATAACACATTGGAAATATGCTACATTTTGAAAGACT
This sequence comes from Sinocyclocheilus anshuiensis, assembly GCF_001515605.1. NCBI lineage: Eukaryota > Metazoa > Chordata > Actinopteri > Cypriniformes > Cyprinidae > Sinocyclocheilus > Sinocyclocheilus anshuiensis. The sequence continues at coordinate 7,828 of NW_015540898.1, forward strand.
TGTAAAACCTACTCCAATAATTTTCGAAAAATAATTTTTACAGTGTAATATTTGTGTAATAGTTATTGAATTGCAACTGCTTTTTTTCCCAAAAGCTATCCTGTCCAGCATTTGATTGCATGAAAGATTGTTACGTCCAGTTTATGAATACGACGGCGAAGCCTTGCCAATCCAGTGAATATTTCTGTAAGGTCAGTCTGCCGTGCTGCACTTTCAGATGGGAACCTCAAGTGGAAAGTAATCCATGCAAATCATGCACTGATGCAGGCTTGATTTAAAGAGTTACTTCTTGCTCTGTTGTGCTTCAGATAACGCAACAGGACACAGGTTACTCTGTCAGCTGCAGTGCCTCATGTGGCGTATCCTGCGGGAACGGGACTGTCAGTAATTGCTCTGTGAACTGTTGCAACACAACCAACTGCCTCAACAACACTCTGCTTGCCATGTCCGATTCACTTAGTACGACAGGTAACCTCAAAATCTTTCTCTAATTATCTCTAACATATGTGAATGGTAACTTTTGAAAATTGACTGTTTTATTACTGATGTCTTGTCATTAGTATCTACAACAAAATCCACTACTACAACCACAACAATCAAGGCCACAGCTACAACCACTCCAGCAAATAATGTAAGAACACACACAGCAATTTGTCACTGTAGGGCACAAATTAACATTTTGTGCCACCTTCTGACCTTTCTTTGGTTTTTTTTACTCCCAAAAGGGCAAGAAGTGTAATACTTTCGACTGTAATGGGGCGCAGTGTTACAAAACCAGTAATCTTGGCAGTAATGTCATGCTGTGTCCAGTTGGTCGAGACTACTGCAAGGTAAAGTAAAAAAACAAAAAAAAACAAAACAAAAAAAACTTACATTTATTTTTTTTTATTTAATGTAACTACATTTCTTAGTTAGGTTTAATTGTCCTAATCATCTTTTTTATTTGATTAGATTGTTAAATATTTTCCCCACCCACCTGTCTATTAGAGTTAATGGCGGTTCACACCACAGATCAATAACTAGAACTATAAAGTTTTTATAATCATTCTAATTCTATGAGAATACAATGAAAAACCATGTAAAATGTCTGTGTCATCTATTTAAAGTACATTTATATTGGTCTAATTGAAAATCATGGTTTCCAGTTTAAACCTGTTTTACTCAGTTTGTCTTAAAGAAAAGAACACTAACAGAACAAAACAACCATTTTTTATAAATAGTATTTTCGCTTTGATGTTGATTTGGCAAACAGATTCTGGCTATCTTTACTGAATGTAGAAATGATTGTAGGTTTCTTTGTGTTTTTTTTTTCCTTGTTACCTTTAGTTATAAGCTCTTGGTTCTCCCCTCAAGCCTTTTCCCAAATCGTTATCCCTCAAACATATAATTCTATACCCCACAATAATCACCACAACATGAATCTGAATTAATTTAAATAACCCACCTCATCTTCCCCTATATGATGTTGTTATAATAAGTGGGGGCTCGTCCGGGATAATATTGCCACAATATTCTGCAATGTTTTTGTCTGGTGAATGTCACTGGGTCTTATGAATATACACTGAAATAAATCAAATCAAATAAAAAGTAGTGTAGAAACAATTTTAGCAAATTTCACAAATAATTCATTAATAAATCATTCCTAAGAAACGGCAAAAGCAAATAGTGTACATTTTCATTTTATGTTGACTTTAAACCATTTTCACTATTCCAAATTGAATGACATTTTGTTTAATACTGATCTCATGCTATGCTGCACCATATTATACATGAATGTTAAATGAAAGCAACTCATTGTCTCATTTCCTAGCTACAAAAGACAACATCTGGCAGTACAGAGAGCTGGCAGGCGGGTTGCAGTACAGATTGCAGGAAGATGACAGTTTGTTCAAGCACCACTACTACCTGCCACTTGGAGTGCTGCAATGCCACTACCACCTCATGCCTCAAACTGTCAGGTGTAGTGAACATGCCTAGCTCCGCCACCAGGGGTCCTCACTGTCCCGCACTGCTCATGGCCTCCTTGCTGCTCTTCTGGATAGTCAAAGTCTTTCCTTGAGTGTAACAAAGTCACATTTAATAAGCAATCCAGGGAAGCACCGTTTTCTGTTAGGAGAGTGTGTGTGTGTGTTTTAAAGCTGATTGTACTTCTTCTTCTGTCACTTTTACATTATTTGTGATGTAAGCAAATGAAAGTGTGTGTGTGTGTGTGTGTGTGTGTGTGTGTGTGTGTGTGAGTGTGTGTGTCGGTGTGTGTGTGTGTAAGGTCAGTGTGAGAAGCAGAATGTGCATGTGTGTGTATATATATATTTATGTATAGATGCCAAATAAGCTTTACCATGGGCATCCGTAGAGAGTTATGTCAAGTGGAAACATACCTGTTGTTGGATTCATTTCACAGAGATAGACAGAAATGATCCACCAAGAAATATATTAACACTGCAGAGACAAATATGAGGTTAGCTTCCTCTCAAGAGTTGTGATTAATTATTGCTCTTTTTGGCATTAATGTACACTGTAAGAAAAAGAAAATCCGTAGAAAATGCATGTTGTCTTGGCAGAAAATTACCAGTATCACTGTCGTTACGTTTATGGACATTTCCTTCAACCTTAAAATATAATGCACAATTAAAAATCCTGGAAAAACACCTGTGAAAAATTAATAAATATTAACATGGCACATTGGGCTGTTTTTTTAATGGACTTTTCTTACAGTGTACATATGTTTGAATTTTGATTACAGTCAATCATAGTTATCTGAGGCTTCTTTTCTTACTTGTATTTTGTTGGTGTCCATTGTACACGGGTTTTGTGCTTTCTAAAAAAGCTAGTTTCTATTCTATATTACTCACAATACTCCAAATAATAGTATCATAATGCACAGATAATCCTTTTTCTGATACTAATTATATGATATAACACATTTGTTGTCCAATCAGACAGATTTCACCCTGTGTGCATGCAAAAATAATAGTTATGTACAAACCAGTTAATGCCAAACAAATGGAGTATGCACTTTATGCATCTAAATGGAAATTAGACAATTTAAAATATGTATAATGCATTTATAATATTGGACATATGAAAGCCTGTGGGTAAAACCCATACTCATAAACATAAAGCTTTATTTTTACAGAGAAATATGTTTATTAAAATGTAAGTGTACAGATCTAAGAGGCTACGCTAATTTTCTTAAATAACTTTTGAATTCACAAATTCTGTCAGAGTAACACTACTGATAATCTAATAAAGGTTATGATTAGGATTTTGAAATCTTGGTTGATAAGGGTTGTAGTGGTGTTTATTGCTCTGTACTACTTTAATCTGACAACAATGAAATACTGTATATATATATATATATATATATATATTTGATAACCAGCTTTACTGTTACACAAGAAATAGATCTTAACAATTGCTTTTAAAATTAATAAATAAATGTTTTGTCTTCTCAGCACCCAGTCTAGCATGTATTTGTACATTTTCTTGTAATTCTCCTAAAAATGTATTACATTTCTTGAACTACTGTATTAGATCGACCTGGTTAACCAGTCTGTATTAAAGGGATAGTTCACCCAAAAATGAAAGTTACTCCATGATTTACTCACCCTCAAGCCATCCTAGTTGTATATGACTTTCTTCTTTCAGACGAAAACAGTCGGAGTTATATTAAAACATGACTTGGCGTGGTGTTCCAGCAGATGACGTATAGGCGTAGAGTAAGCTCCGTTGAGAATATGCTAGTCTCGCAAGAACCAAGTTTTGTTTACAGCAAAGGAAAACCAGTCTCCTCTTGACATATATTGAAATCCTCCAACATTTTTCGTTACAAATCCTCGTTTTGTACTTCTAATTCATGACCGGTGTTTTGTTTTGCTCTCTCCTCTGCGCTTCTGCGTTCACCAGTTCTCACCGGCACTTACGCTATGCCTACTGTACATCCTACATCATCCACTGGAACGCCACTCTCTCGTGAACGCAAGTACGACAGTTTGCGGAAGCTAAAGATTACGGATTATAAAGTTGTAAACATGGATATTTTCCTTACACAAATGCATCGCTTCGCTTCAGAAGGCATTTATTAACCCTCCGGAGCCATGTGGAGTACTTTTTATGATGGATGGATGCACTTTTTTGGGCTTCAAAATCTTGACCACCATTCACTGTCATTATAAAGCTTGGAAGAGCCAGTACATTTTTTAATATAACTCTGATTATATTTGTCTAAAAGAAGAAAGACATATACACCTAGGATGGCGGGTGAGTAAATCATGGGGTAATTTTAAATTTTTCGTTTTAATTAGATCTGATTAATACAAAACGGTGTCAGTCACATAAATTAACTAATTAAACATGATGCAGGATTAGGAATATTGTATACCGATAGATGAAAGACTATGAGGAGGTATATTCAGATATGGGTAAAATAAAATACTAAAATACAACTATTACTATGCTATTCAATTTTTTAGAATAGAATAATACTAATCGTACTGTTTTTGCTATATTCAGCATGTAGTATGTACAATATGCACATTTTAAAAGGAATACCTGAAAAATGTTGGCTACAATACACAACAAAGTACACTACATACACTATAAGCACAAAAGTATTCGGACACACGTCTTAATTATTTAATGCAGGTGTTTCAATCAGACTTATTACCACAGGTGTATAAAATCAAGCACCTAGTCATGCAGTCTGCATTTACAAATATTTGCAAAAATAAAAAAAAGGGGGTCATTCTGAAGAGTTAAGTGAATTCAGACATGGTGTGTTTAAGTCGACAACACTCCGCTGATTCCATCGCTGAAGAGTTCCAAACTTCCACTGGCATTAATATCAACACAAAAACTGTGTGGTTGGAGCTTCATGGAATGGGTTTCAATGGACAAAGCATCGGCTGGAGTAGTGTAAAGCATGCCACCACTGGGCTCTGGAGCAGTGGAAACTTCTTAATGCTTCAGCATACCAAGACATTTTGGGCAATGCTATACTTCCAACTTTGTGGGAACAGTTTGGGGAAGGCCCTTTTCTATTCTAGCTTGTACCCAGTGCACAAAGCAAGGTCCATAAATACATGATTGGATGAGTTTGGTGTGGAAGATGTTGACTGGCCCACACAGAGCCCTGATCTCAACCCTATCAAACACCTTTGAGATGAATTGGAACAGAGATTGAAAGCAAGGCCTTCTCGTCCAACATCAGTGCCTGACCTCAAATGCTCTACTAGATGAATGGGCAAAAATTCACAAAGAAACACTCTAAAATCTTGTGGAAAACCTTTCCAAAATGGAAGGTGTTGCTGCAAAGGGGGATCAACTCCATTAATGTCTATGTATTTAAACGCAATGTCATTAAAGTCCCAATTGTCAGGTGTCTTAATCAGTGGCGGATTTAGGCATCTAGAGCGCCCGCACAAGAAAAAGAAAAAAAAAGGAATGCACGATCGGGTTTTTACCATTCATTTGCACCGCACGTCAATATCATGTCACTGTGTGGGTCAGTTAACCTGGTCGGGACTCAGAGTGTGCACCCGGAGAAGTACTCTCTCACTCAGACACAGGCGGAGGGTGAACCAAGCCTAATGTTTAGACTAATAACTACGCACATCACAAACCCGGCTTTTTAGGCAAGTACCAGATATGGATGTCATGTGATAAAATATTGTTAATACTACTGAATTTGTATTTAACCTGATCACAATTTAATAAAACATTGTAAGTTACTCTTTAATTTCCACTTTTATTCACACAGCGAATAAATTACAGAGAGAAAGCGAACCTTTACATTATCAAAGAACATTGAAGCTTTGACATTAATCATTGAAGCTGTCTACATTTTAAAATGAATCTCTTACTTACATTATACGTATATTTGCACTTTGTTGTTTATGATGAGATAATTTGCGAGAGTGCAAACTGCAAAATTCAGTCTGCGAGCATGCGCACAAGGCAAATCTCTGGCATTTCATCGATGTCTCATCTGAATGCCTCTGACCACCAGAGGGCATAACTGAGTGGAATATCTTCCTGTCCTCCTCCTTGTCGAGAACCTAATATAAAAGCTGTCACCTCATAACCTTAATGACGTGTCTGTCTGTAAATATCTCATTACACGTCATCACTTCCTCTTTTGTCTTCTCGTCTGAGAAACTGCAGCGATGTGAAGTGCAGCTAATCAGGACGAATTTCCGACAGCTGTATCCCTGTCTGTAAGACATATTGTTTAACATGTGAGCGTGGTCTTTCCGAACCGCCCGTAGGAATTTGTTGAAGTATTTGCATTAAAAAATAAATAACTAAAAATTGTGGGGGTACTGGTGTTTCTACAGTCTTAAGAATATGTCCGCACGATGTTCGTCTTGCCAGGAGCTGATGGGACTTGATGATTGACATGACCAGTGTACGAGCTGCCTAGGCATCGAGCATCTTAGGGAAGCTCTGGAAGATCCATGCATCCATTGCAACATGATGCCCCTAGCAATGCGACAAGCTCGCCTCGCAGGGTTAAGCATTAATGTGGAGGGAAGTATGAAAAGAAAAGTTTCGGCTTCGGCCTCCGCTCCTCTCCCGAAACAAAAGAAAGGTAAAAAAAGAACTTGCTTGTAGAGTTAATGAATTGGCTGATGGAATAGGGAAAATCCAGGAGTTTTTGGCAAAACTGCAACCCCAGCCAACATCTGAGATTTCAGAATCAGGCAACGAGGGGACTGGTATTCCATCTCTCTCGCAGCCTGATTTTGCATTATTTCCAGATGACATTGACGTGTCTCCGTGGCAGCCACAGACTCGCTGCTCTCGGAAGAACAATCTGTTTTAGATAAGGAACCAGGAATGGTTGACAGTGATGATAATGCGGATGATGAGAGTGAAGGATCGCTTATGTCTGATGTTCTAGTAAACACAATAAAAACCCCTTTAGCAAAATTGGGAATGAAACCCAACTCAATAACTTGAACTGCGCATACAAATCGCCTTAGCCATTCTTTGCAGCGCACTAATGTATTTGCTATTCCACAATCTCCAGATTTTACTGAGGTATTCTCGCAAAGCATTTAAATCCGCTCATTCAACCAGACTGGATTGGGTTTCTCATCTGTTAGCAGCAATGGAGGAACCGGGCCCAGTAGGTTTGGGGCCGATGCCTCCAATAGAGCACATCTTTAATTGTGCCACCTGACAAAGCATTGAGACATGATCCAAGTTGTCCAAATATGGAATGCAGACGGACAGACAACTTAATAGGCAAAGTATACAATTCAACAGCCTGTTTAGAACTATTAATGCGCTTGACCACTTGTTAATGGCAATTAATGCCTCGTTCAGTTCACCAGACACTACAGCCACAGAACTGGTTAATGTAGCTCTGCGATCGGTGGGTTCAATAGCGGGCCATTGTGGTAAAGTTATGGGGTTGTTTGTCCAGGTGCGCCGTCAAGTTTGGATAGCGCAGTCACCTTTATCTGTATGTTGCAGAGCCACTCTGCGTCAGCTTCCTCTGGTTCCCGGTCAGATATTTGGACCAGCAGCTCAGGAGGCGTTAGACCGAAGGCTTGTGGCTTCTGAAGCGCGATGTCAGTTGCAGAAACAGTGCGCTTCATTTAAAGTGCCTGGTTATTCGCCCTGTTCCCCCTGGGTACTTTTCCCTTGCGTCATATCATATCATATCATATCATATCATTGTTCGAGACATACGACGACGGCCTCTGATAATCGTCTCCCCAAAGACAACAAATCCACTCGTAGACAGCGTTGACTCACTGAGGTCGACGACAAACAGGTTTTCAACTTCACAAATTCATTATTGTCATTCAATAATGACAAATCAATGGACAGTCAGTCAACGCAGTGTCCGAGATGGTTCTCACAGAGCAAGGAAGCGGGCTCACTAGGGCAGGATGCAATGGCCCACAGTTGGTCAAGTGGTCTCCTATATGTGTTCCCATCCATTGTTATTAAAAGCCCCATGTTGGCCGAACTGCATGGTTTCATCTCCTTCACCATTTTTTAACGGGTCTGCCAGCCCAGTTACCGATCAGACCAGATCTCCTGACACAATTTAACGGCAGGCTACGGTACGCGGAAATTGTGTGTTTGGCCATTGGAGGCGACACCAGACTTCTGGTCTGATCGCAGGGGGTCAGGGACACTGTTCTAAATGCTTGCGCTCCGTCGACTAGGGCACTGTATCAGAATAGGTGGAAACTCTTTTTGCGATGGTGTAACGACCATCAAATAATTCCCCAAACGTGCTCCATACCTGATATTCTGGAATTTTTGCAAAGTTTTCTGACGATGGGCTGGTCGTATTCCACAATAAGGGTTTATGTGGCCGCGATTTCAGCACACAGTGGTCTCATAGATTGGTGGTCTCACTCAAATTGGTGGTTGCTTTATTAAAAGGTGTTAACCGGTTAAATCCTCCCTGTAGAGTCATGTTTCCACAGTGGGATCTTAATATTGTTCTCGAAAATCTTTGTGTGCATCCATTTGAAACATATTAAATGGCTTTCTTTGAAAACCGATTTATTGATGGCCATTTCTTCGGCAAAACTTCATGAAATAAATGTGCTCTCTGTGGCCCCACAATGTTTACAGTGGGTTCCATATTCCAAAGTGATGTTGTGGCCAAACCCAGCTTTTTTACCCAAGATATTGTCCAGTAACTGTTAACACACCAGTGATATTGCCAGCGTTTCACTGTGTAGATTATATATAATAATAATAATTATTTTTTTTTACAAACGATAGCGCCAACTAGTGCATGTGTCCTAAAGGAGTGGGTGGGATCTGAGTCTATACTAAGTTTGGTGTCTCTGGAGTCTCTGACGCCACTTCTTGGCAAGAAGAAAAGTAATACATCTAAAGAAGAGAAAATCAGAAGTGGCTCTATTGGCGTGGCTGAAGAGGCTCGTGATAACCGATTACAGACGCTATGATAAAACTGTGATTTGAGTGCTGAACATGAACTCTTGAATCTGCTGCGTGGCATTATCGGACGGGAAGTCTCATCTGCACTCGCGGAGGAAACCATGAAGACAGTAAAACACTTCAGACCGCTATCCGGCACACTTTAAACGTCTGTTGATGTAAAGTGATCGTAAATGACATCTCTTACGTGTGAAGTATCCGGCGCAGACTCGCTGTGAATAATGGATCAGTCCGTGGCAATTCAAGAGACTTTGGCCAAAGGAGAAAACTGCACCATAGTATCCTCTCAGCGCTCATCTGAAACCGTGATTGCATTGCAAACGTTCAGAAGATTAAAGCCGTGCTTTTGAAATCGACCGCATGTTTTAAGTACGAGTTTAAGATTGTTGCGAAACTTTGCGCTCACTATGTATTGCCTAAGTTACCCTATGCATGTCTATAAGAAATATATTTAAATTGTAGTGAATATCACGTAGTTAATATTCTCTAGATTTGTATTTACAGTGTATCAAGCACCGTGTTTTTTTTTTAATCGAGCATGCCCAGTTTTAATAGAAAAAGGAAATTCCAGTATGTAATTCCTGACGGGTCCGCTACATGTCGCCAGTGTACAGTGTTAAAATGGCTCTAAAATAACCCGAGCATCAGTCATCATGATATGATATCTCGGTTGATAGAAACGTGATGAATTGTGTTAGATTTCCTTAGCAGCCCAACACATGCTGTGGAGTGTGTTTCACTGCTGAATGATGTGAGAGAGAGCAAACTGATTGGACTGGTGCAGCAAAACAACGAACATGCGTGAGTTTATGGACTTTTAAGAAAAACAATTTACTCATTTTCAACAATAACATTAATATACATTACTACATAATCCACAATTGTAATTTTGAGGGGTTTAGTCCATGTAGTTGCAACATCTATCATCTAAATCTGACTAAAGCTTTTAGCAGGTACCCAGCTAACTTAGAACGTTCCGGCAAGGTTCTCTCAAAGTTATGAACAAACATTATTCCAGTAATGATAATAGAATGTTTGTTCGAAGTTGTCCGGTCTTTAATAACGATCTCAAAACGTTAGCACAAAGACACTGTTTATATATCGTTAATTAAACTTTTTGTTAAAGGGGTCATATGATGCAATTTCAAATTTTCCTTTCTCTTTGGAGTGTTACAAGCTCTTGGTGCATAAAGAAGATCTGTAAAGTTGCAAAGACTAAAGTCTCCTTTTTAGCAACATCATATGACCCCTTTAAACAGTTTAGTTGGACATTCGTCTAACAGTTTTTAAATGTTACTGATGTTTTCTTTTAAACGTTACTTAGTTTTAGATGATTTATAGAACATTCAAATATAGCATTCCCATAATGTTTGCAAGATGATGAAATTGATTGTTCCATTAATGTGGTTTTTTGCTTTCACATAACCAAGAAAAAACATTTTTAAAAATTTCCGTTACAGTTTCATAACTTAATGGGACCGTTAGCAAAATGTTCTTAGATCATGTTTTTGTTAGCTGGGTATACATCCAAAATTGACATTCTTTTTCTTCTGGGAAAACAAACCAAAAAAGGCTTTATAAATGATTTATTATACATTTTTAGTATTATTTTGAACTGTTACTGCCTTTTAGTAACAGCATGTATGATTAATTATATAATTGCAAAAATCATAAAAACATGATGTTGCAGACTTTCAACTTGTCCTGTTTATCTTATTTAATTTTTTCAGGCTATTCATATATTCCCATCGAAGAATGGCCATCACTGGTGATGATGTCACACTGGATGAAATCATACCCATTTCTTATGACTTTTCAGTTGTTGAAGGTAAGACTGAATGATTTGATTAATTTTAATTGCAAGTGCACTTTCATGGTAAATGTTAATGGTTTTATCTGATATCTCCACAGTTTCATCTCCAGATGAGCTTGCTGTTGTTGGTGAGCATTTAGTTTCATCTCAGCAGTTACAGTGTTTGCTGCTACACGACATCCAAAGTTACCATAAAGTCAGTGCATCAGTATTCAGCGTGGGCTATTTTAATGGCTAGTTTATTTGTCACTACAAAGGTGCAGATACTCGGGTACGAGTAATGTTTTTCGAAGAGGAGTTGGAGCTGAAGTTACCTTTTGGTTCTCATACCCGTCTCTTCCTCAGTGAAGTCAATCGGGCATGGAGTGGTAAGACATTATGATAAAAGTTCTTATAATATTATATGCATCTCATAAAGTTCCTTTTACACACACTACCTTTCAAAAGCTGCTTTTATTTAGCAAGGATGCATTCAATTGATCAAAGAGACAGTACATTACAAAAGATTCTAGTTCAAAAGAATGCAGTTCTTTGAACTTTCTATTCACCAAAGAATCCTGAAAAAAAACAATGTATCACAGTTTAGAATGATTTCTGAAGATCATGTGACACTGAAGACTGGAGTAATGACGCTGAAAATACAGCTGCGCATCACAGAAATAAATTACATGTTAAAATGCATTCAAAGAGAAAGCTGCTATTTTTAATTCTAATAATATTTCACAATATTACTGTATTTTGAACAAATAAAGGCAGACTTGGTGAGCATAAGACACTTATCAAAAACACTAAAAATCTTTTAAAAGCCTTTGGTAAAAATGCATGAAAACATTTAATCTTATGCGGATGCTTGTGTGTAGAACTATTTGGTCATATTCAGTAGGGGAATTCACATGGCAGTGATGCAGAAGAAAACGTTTCATTCGTACCATCCATAGCAAACCTGCCAAACGCGTTTCCATTCATCCTAATGAAATGCTCAAACCCATTCAAACACAGCAAAGCTGTCTGAAAGCGAAAGACATCAGCTGACCTGTTCTGTCATTCATTTACCTGGTAAAATGGTACTTTTGGAATCACTGTGTAATAAGCGTTTACAAGGAAGCCCAGCTATACTGCCTCCGAATGCTATATATTTCTTTATAAAATCATCTATAGGTTATTCAGACTGAAGAAGCTAAGCAGCCAGTGTGCTCAACTCTCAGACAACAGCTAAATCTAGCAAATACACGTTAAGGAAGACACGAGAGAGAGAATAAGATTGCGGAACAGAAGGGTGTGAGAGGCGGAGTTTGAGTTCAAAATAAGTAGGTTGTCTGCTTCTACTCAGTTTGTGGCTTTGAACATACAGAATAAGTAGCAGATTGCTGTTTGCTCCAATGATTGTGGATGTACAGTATATTTTCGTGATTTGAACATGAACGTTTGAAAGTAATTTCATCGGACGGTCTAAGAGGAAATGTGCTTCTGCTAAGTGATGTGTAACCAATGCTGGAAGGACTTTCATCCCTTGAGCGCTGATGGCGAGTATCAGGTGCTCAGCAGATGTGCTCATTAACCGGAAGAATATTAGAAATTTGCAAGGTGAGCGGCAACACGGTTGTAGATCAGTTGTGGTCATATAGAAACTATAGACAACAGCAGCCTGACTTGCATGCAAAGGGAAGTTAGAGCTCGTCTGTGTGATTAGATGTTGATGTTAGTGTGAGATTGCGGCTGGTAGTTCTGAGAGAGAGAACGGCAGCAAAGGAAAGAGGAAAATACAGTTCCTCTTTGCCTCTTTGAACATACAAAGAAATCATTAATGTCCTTAGAGTGAGACCAAACTATTTATATCATCGTTTTTTCTACATAGTTATCACTTGAAAGTGTTTTATCCTGAAATTGGAACTTTAATTCATCTATGTAAAAAAGTCAGTTATCTTTTAAACTTTCAGATGTCTGTGAGCAGCATCCGAAGGATGAACCAAAATTCGACTGGCTTAACAAGTACCGTAAGATGTCAAAAGGAGCTCGATCACTAAGAAAGTCAATTGGAGCAACAACTGTCAAGATGAGTCGAATTAAGAAATCAGGTAAGCGTTGCATTTGCCAGTTCAGCTTTGCCATCACATAAAATTAATTGCATTTTAAAATGCGTTCAAATAGAAAACGGATATTTTAAATAGTAATTATATTTCACAGTATTACAGTTTTGACTGTATTTTTGATCAAATAAATGCAGCCTTAGTGAGCATAAAAAGCATTGCAAAAATCAGGCAGGTCTCAGGTGTAGTCGCACGTGTTCAGAACATGATGTACTGTCACTCATATCCTAAGCAGATAGTGTTCAAAGACTTCAGTGAAGCACGAGAGCGCGTTCAGATGCTTTTGTGTAGAACTGGTCATTTTAAAATCAGGGAAGCGTTGAATTCTTGCAGTACAAAGTAGGTTCTTCATGGACCTGTGAGATGTCTCTGCTCTGTGTTAATTGGTGATAAAAACAGTATGCTTGCTTTAACTGATTACTGTACAGTGGTCTCTATAATCATGCAAACACTGTAACCCTTACAGAAAAAAAAAATGTGGCCGTTGCACTTTCAATTTGCATGAACTTATTTTAGTAAACAGACCAGTAGATCCACATGCACTGCATCATCAGCACTGTTTTTATAACCTCAGTGAAACCACGAGCTTGTTAGATCATTAGTAATCTGTATCTCCTGTAGCAATGTTACTGATATGGTATTCATTTTGGTATGCTGTTTGAGCATAAAAAAGATCTGCAAAGTTACAAAGCTCAAAGTCCACTTCAAAAGGAGATATTTTATTTAACAGAAATCACTTTTCAGAAACTACAACGACTACAACGCATATTTTTCGGGATTTGTGATACCACAAATACTGACGAATGGGACGAGACCTGGTTGAGCTGCACTAGAGAAGGCAATGAGTGTTATCACCAGTGTTGGGAAGGTTACTTTGGAAATGTAATAGGTTACAGATTACAAGTTACCCTATTCAGAATGTAATAGAAGGGTAACTTTTTCAATTACTTTATTAATGTACTTTTGATTACTTTTTGATTACTTTTCTAAGTTTCTAATGAATGTTTATTTGCAACTGTTAATCATTTTCAAACATTTACACCATGCAGGGTTAACCTTACATGGTTATCACTATGTCGGAGACACGCTAGCTTTCCCAAGGCAGACGAACTTAGAGTGGTTACAATCATCCGGGTTTAAATCACGCTCAAATTGATTTGATTTTGACGCAATATTTACACTGAAGCTCGCAGGCGGCTATGGTAAGGGGCATGACATTTCCCGTCCAGGTGCCGAGTGCTGCCAATCACATTACACACTGGCCCAGCTGACCAATCACAGCACACACCGGCCCAGCTGACCAATCACAACACACGCCGGCCCAGCTGACCAATCACAGCACACGCCGGCCCAGCTGACCAATCACAGCACATGCCGGCCCAGCTGACCAATCACAGCACACGCTGGCCCAGCTGACCAATCACAGCACATTTTGTATTTCAGAAGGCGGGCCTTCATTTGATACAGGAACTATTCGAGTCGTTCATGCCAGACTGGGGAGAGAGGTGTTGTAATAATGTAAAATATGTGAAAAATTCTAGTACACCCCCAAAACAAAATCAAGAATTTGTAAAAGAGCATAATAGGACCCCTTTAACTTTTTAAGCTTTTCATTTATTTGCATTTATTTAACAAAAAATGTTTTTGATAGTTTTAATAATAGTCTTAGATAATAACCCGCAGGCACACTTTCTACGATGTCTGAATTCACATTTGCATTATAGTTGTAGGCCTATAGTTGTATATACATTACAGGTTAAAGGAAGATATCACTGGATACATTGTTGGACTGGAATTTCGGTGTTGTTTCTCAATAACATGCTCATTATATTTATAGCTGAGTCTGATTCATCTCAATCTATTGCTTTGTGTTCGACCGCGCGAGGCTGCAAACGAACTTGAAGCGTCATGACGAATCCTACTATGGCGAAGGCGGTGCTCATGAATATTTAATGACAATGTGACGTTAACCCAACGGCCTATTTGATTGGCTGCAAAGCTGACGTTTGTGAAGAGTCGTGGCTGGACGTTAGAGGAAGGTTATGACGCGACGTCAGAATGACTACATTCATATTTATGGTCCTTTAACATAGTAGTGCTCGGTGCCAAAAGCTATTTAGAGTCAAATGAAGTCGAGTCGGTCCGTGTGTAACTACAGTCAGAATGCGAAAACAGGGAGATGTCTAACATGACTGGATCAAATGGTAAGAAAAGTGCTCTTGGTTAGATATAAATTTAAGCAAAGTAAATCGATAACTATAGATATCTCCACTGTTACTGTTAGTACGGTAAGTAGACATAAAATATCTGTTCTTCTGGTTTGTCTCAGTGCAGTGTGTTTAGTCGTGATGGACTCTGGCTGTGTCTCAACCCCTAGTGAGCTGCCTATCTAGACAGCACTTCTGGGCGTTCCGACTCGTAGAGCGCCAGAAATGCCCGATTGTTCTAACATTAACATTCAGAAATGCTGACTAGATAGGCTTTGATATAGAAACAAATGAATGTGTAATCCTGTGTTTTGAGCATGTGTACTTGTGGATGTAATCTAACAGTGTTATAAACTGTTCACTTCTATGTATTACCTTCTATCTTCATTTACTTTTCTGCTTATTTGCTTATTTACCACTAACACTATTAAGCATTATGGAGTAGTTGACTGTAGTGTCCTGCTTTGTTTGACGTATCATTCCACATCTATAAAAGTATTTTTTAAAAAACAGTCTAATTCTGGAATATTTGCACTTTTACTATTTATTTGTCACACCACAGGACTATTTTAGAAATAACCAAAGATAAAAAAATATTTAAAAAAAGAGTAATGAAAATTCATGAAAAACCAATTTCATCATCTTAAATAAAAATTTTGAGAGCACATATTAAGCCTGGGATTCAAGATCTGGGCCCAGTATTCTTAAAGCTTCCTCTCAGAGATCTGATTCAGCGTAAAGATTTCTAACTAGGGGTCTTAGCTCAAGAGTGATTCAGGAGCAGTGCTGACCCCGTTGCTAGGCATTACACATCCTTTGGAGACTGTGATTGGATGTCCAAGAAGAAGAAAAAAAATCTATGAATTCCTATTTCCTATTTTACCCTAATCACACACACATACACAAATGTATTATTCACCCTGTCATAAAGTGAGAAAACAAGTATTTTAGGAATCTGTCAAAAATCTATTAAATGTAAAATTCTATTGTCATTTATTGGGCAAATAACAATCTGAAACAACTAAATAGTTTTAACTCACACATAATAACAAAAACTAAACTAAATATATTTTTTTAACTATAGTTTATTTTTATTTTGTATGGCCTTCTTTGGCCTTGATAACAACTAGCATTCTTGCTGGCATTGTTTTTATGTACTTTTCCACAGTCTCTGTTGTTATTGACTTCCCAATAGTTTCTTGTTGTTCTCAAAGATGCTTTTGGTCAAACTTTTGTGCGATCTATCTTTAAATCCATTAAATCCCAACAATAATTTTTTTTCTAATAAATTTGTTAAAGGTGACATATCATGAAAATCATGTTCCGCCATGTGCTTCTCGTCCGCGCTTGTTTACATCAGAGTGCGCACGCGTCTTTCAGGCAGCATACAGCGGTGTTGTGCATTTTGACCAGTTGATGGGAAAAGTATTCTTAAAATGCATTCAAAATTCGGAATAATTTGTAATATATAATTATTCACGGTATTTAGAAGTGCCCACGATAACAATATCGTGCATATTCATTAACGTGATATATCGCATTACCGAATACCGGCCTAAGAATAAGTCTAATCAGAACCAAAACAGATGTTTTTTAGCAGGTCCGAGCTGTAATGGCGCAGCTCTATTCTGGAAAAGGGGGCGGGGAGCAGCAGCTCATTTGCATTTAAAGAAACAGGCCCGAAAAACAGCATGTTTCTGCTTCCACTCAAAATAGGCATTTTCAAAATGATATAATAAATGATCTGTGGAGTATTTTGAGCTGAAATTTCACAGACACATTCTGGGGACACCAGAGACTTATGTTACATATTGTAAAAAGGGGCATAATATGTCTCCTTTAAGCACTGTATGTATATATAGATGTTGTTGTGTCTCTAATAAGATCAGTCACAAGCATGATCCCTGCAGGATCTAATCTAGCGTCTTATTAAGTGACTGTCATCCATTGTCTGCAGCACATTCTTCTCCCTCTTCGTCTTTTGGCCATTTTCTCCTCTGCTAAAGAAACTCTTAAAGGTGACATATCAAGAAAATCTGACTTTTCCAGGTTCTAAGTGCTATAATCAGGTCCCCAGTGCATCTACCAACCAAGGAAACGTGAAAAAGATTAGCCCAATCACTTTGTTTACTTAAAAGTCCTCCTCCCTACTCCTACCACTTTTTGACCTTAAGAGCTCTTTTAAGGGTTAAGATGCTTTGTGAATCACTTTCATCTTTACTAGGATCATCTTCTCTTTAATTTTAAGGGGAAACGGACACTTTTCTTTGTCTTTGGTCTGAGAGTTGGACTCGTAACCCAAAAGGTTGCGGGTTCGAGTCTCGTACCGGCAGGGATTGTAGGTGGGAGGAGTGAATATACAGCGCTCTCTCCCACCTTCCATACCACGACTGAGGTACCCTTGAGCAAGGCACCGAACCCCCAACTGCTCCCCGGGCGCCACAGCAAAAAAATGGCTGCCCACTGCTCCGGGTGTGTGTTCACTGCTGTGTGTGTGCACTTTGGATGGGATAAATGCAGAGCACTAATTCCGAGTATGGGTCACCATACTTCGCCACATGTCACGTCACTTTTCTTAGAATTTTGTCACTAGGAGCAACTGTTTGCACTAAGAATTTTCTTGAATACGGGCCCTGGTTTTTATTTCAGATTCTACATTGTTTATAAGTCACAAACTAAATAAGCTATTTGTGACTTTTGAGCATTTGAATTCCTTTTCTTGTTCCCATTGAAGCTCATGATGCTCTTTGTAAATTGTTCAATTCAACTTAATTTAAATCTGAAAATCCATTTTCAGTCTTTGTCAGACGTTGGACCCTAATGGATATAAATTGTAACCTAAAATCTTAAAAGACCTAAAAGAGATAGTTCACCCAAAAATGAAAATTTGATGTTTACCTGCTTACCCCCAGGGCATCCAAGATGTAGGTGACTTTGTTTCTTCAGTAGAACACAAACGGAGATTTTTAACTCAAACCGTTGCAGTCTGGCAGTCGGCTTTGAGAGTAAAAAAAAACATACACAAACAAAACCAAATTAAACCCTGCGGCTCGTGAAGATACATTGATGTGTAAAGAAACTTAGAATGCACGGTCTTTGCAAGAAACTAAACAGTATTTATATCGTTTTTTACCTCTGATTCACCGCAATGTCCGAACTGTCCTGAGCGCGTCCTGAGTGTGTTCTCAACAGCCGGCGCGTGACGCATCTTCTTCTTCTTTTTGCTTTGCATTGACACTCCTAATTGAGATTGTAGATAGAGTGTCAATGGTCCATTTGAGAGATAGGTGGCGGTAATGCACTTAGAAGTCTGCGATCTGCCGTAAAGCAAGAAGAAGAAGAAGACGCGAAGACTCTCAGGACAGTTGGGACATTGCAGTGCATCAGAGGTAAAAAACGATATAAATACTGTTCAGTTTCTTGCACAGACCGATCGTTTCGTGTCTTTACACATCATAAACATCACATTTTCATTTATGGGTGAACTATCCCTTTAAGTGTAATTTTTTTTTAAATTATTATTTGGACTGACGTCTCCTCATTTTCCACTTCATGAGTGTCTTTTAGAAATGATAAGCAGAGAATCCAGTCCATTCCAAAGTCACAAAGTGAGACTTTTTCTTCAGAAATGAATGGATATTATCCAAGCATCTAATCTGAATGAATCAGACAAAATGAACAGGTGTGTCTGTTTAGTTTATTAAAGTTGCGATGTAAACATTATAAGGTCAAAATGCACAAATGAGTCGTTCACAATAACATCCATAAGATGCGTCTTTTATTTTCATTCTGACTTTAATCAAATCTTCATTTTTCTGGCAGTGTCTTTCTTCATTGGTGTTGAAACATGTAGCTCAGCTGTAGCATAGTGCAATGTGCTGCCCACAGGCCACGATTATCCAGTCAAAGCTGAATAAAAGATTTGTTATTCAGATCTCAGCCAACTGAACTTTGTGTTAATGCAGTAACCATAGTTGCCAAACCTTTCCTGCCCCATATGAAATCGTTTTGAGGAAGCTTATGTTTGTTTTGGTCCCGCCCTCATTCCTCTTTTCTACACCCTCATGACATCATCACCCACTGATGTACGCTGGACGCGGCCCTTTTCTACTGATTCATGTTGTCATTGTGAAACTTTGACCTGTTCAGCTGTGCTTGTTATCAGAACGAACTCAAGGAATTGGAATGCTGGAAAAGAGCTGTAGGACTCACAGTTCCTGAAAAACTCTCCCATGAGATTATGAGATGCCTGACTTGCGTTTAAGTGCTGTTTATGAAATGCTGTAGCCTAATCTGACTCAAACATTGTCTGTGAAATCTGTCTCCACCTTTACAGAAAGAGCAGACGCAGCCAACAACAGCGGACAGATGAAAGAGGATGAACGGACCAGAGGAGATGGCGTGCATGAAAGGTACATTTCCCACTTCATCAAAATGTTGCAGACAAAATTAGCTCAGGTCATTTTTACATTGTTTTTATAAAGGCACACATACTATATGTAGTTCTAACAATTCTACTTCTCCTGGCTGTTCCTGATTTAAACCAGGGCCTGTCAGCTGTCGGCCTGTGGGCCAGATTCAGCTCGTCGGTCAGTTTTATGTGACTGCCCTATTGATTTTGGTGAAATCGCTGCTGCCTGATACCATAAACTCAGCTACGAGACTTGCATATTTTCAGCTATAGTATGTTTTCAAACCATGAATCAGAACATTCAATTGTGTCTTATTTAATGCGTAGTATTCATAGCAGCAACTTTTCAGTCATTAAAACGAGGCGAGTCACAACAGTTGAAACAGTGACATGTGCACAGCTCAAGTGTTCAGTGATGTGTCATATTCTATAAAAGACAAATAAAAACCTTATGCTCTTTTAGCAGCATTTTAAAGGTTTTACCCGGTTTTCCTAATTTCTTAAAGCTCTACAATGTTCAAATAATCACTACAGTTTTGTTTTCGAAGTAAAAGTTAGTAACAATCT
Source organism: Sinocyclocheilus anshuiensis (assembly GCF_001515605.1). Classification (NCBI taxonomy): domain Eukaryota; kingdom Metazoa; phylum Chordata; class Actinopteri; order Cypriniformes; family Cyprinidae; genus Sinocyclocheilus; species Sinocyclocheilus anshuiensis. Next base: position 27,847 of record NW_015540898.1, read on the forward strand.
GTTTGCTAGTTGAAAGTGTGAGTTGTGAGTAGAGACTGAAGTTATATTTTAACCTAAAATCATAATACCTTAAAACAATACTTTAATATTGTGTTTAAAGGGGTCATGAACTGCCTTTGTTTTTTTTATTTTGTATTGTTCTCTGAGGTCCACTCAATGATTTTTACATCATTTTTACATGATGTTTTGACTCCACTCATCAGAACGCTCTGTTTGAATAGGCATGACGGATTGTCGACTCGGAAGTAAACGCCCACTGCTGTGATTGGCTAACAGTTGCGTATGTTTGACAGTCTCTACAGCCTTCATAGATGGACGCTGCTGTGATTTAGGTTAAAAATGCATAAATACTCAGTACATATCAAACGATCTGTAATAACAGACAAAGCAATAGTGAGCACATAATAAAAACAGTTACTCACACTTGTGTGGTGCCACATTACTCTCAGATCTAATATATTTAGCACAGCATCGTCTTTTAGTTTCAACCTTTCTGAAAATCCTGCGTCAAATTGTGCCTTGTTTGTAAACAAATCCGCTGTAAAATGAAGTGAAGTGAAGTGATCTTACTGCCGCCGTCTGGATCTTCATTAAAAATAAAGTTCTCCCACTCTTTCCTAATGTTGGGATCAGAAGGAAGGCGATGCAAAGACTGTGTTTTTCCACAGGTTGGCGCTTCACAGCATCTTGTTGTCTTCGGAGCATCTTTATCGTTTGGTTTCTGTGTAGACCTGGGTTTGCCTCTCGTTATTTACATTGCATGTGTGAATCGGTGGGCGGGGCTAAACAGGCAGTGCTGTAGAAGCAGGCGTTGATCTTCTTCTGTGGAGGCGGAGATTAGCCACACTATTACATCATAAAGTGGCACATTCCACAACCTGCCGTTTTGGCAGATTGGCTTCATTATAAGCTGTTTTTAGACTAACGAGAAAGTTTTGAGTTCTGGAACTAACAGGATGTTTTTATAGTACAGTGACCTCTTATCTGTCAAAAGATGAAGGGAATTGTGATTTCAGTTCATGACCCTTTTAACACTACCTTTTACTATTCTATCTACTTAGTTTTTATGTAATATCAAAAAATTGCTACGTGTACTGAGACTAACCGGGACTTGTCGCAGCACTTTCATGCTGTTGCTCTTTTGTTGGTTTGATTGCTTCTATTGTCCTTTGGATAAAAGCGTCTGCTAAATGACTAAATGTAATGTTTACATTAATCTAGTCACTCCCAACTGTCTAATTCAGTGTAGAGAAAGACAACATTCTTTTTTTCTTTTGTCAATCTTTTTTTATCTTCTACCAGTACACATCGATTCACAAATTTCAAAAATAGATTTTTAAAATGTTTTTATTTTACTTTTTATCTAACTTATCTACTACTCAAAGTGTGATAAAGAGTAATAAAGAGTGGAATGTGTTTGATTTTAAACTGAGTTAATTAAAAAGTCAGTGGATAGCTGAGTAGACTCCAGTTCACTTTACAGCGAAATGTGGCAGTTCTGCGTTTGTTTTATAATACTGAGTTGACTAAAATGGGAAGAAAAACAAAATTAATTTCAAGGTTTGCAGTTAATTCAGTGGGACTTTTATTTTTTCAAGACCTTTTAAACTGTCTACCGCAGCCAAATAAGAAAAGTAACATAAAACAGTAAGCTAGAATGAAATCTATGCATATATTGAATCGAAATATGATCAAACTGTGACTCCAAGAATCGATTTGAATCAATTAGATTCCCAACCTTATTTCTTTGAAATGATGCCTTCGAAAGAAGTCTCTTCTGCTCTCCAAAGCTGCATTTATTTGATCAAAAATACAGTAAAACAGTAATATTTTGAAAAATTATTACAATTTAAAATAACTGTTTTCTGTAAGGAATAATTGACTTCGGGCCGTTGAATTATTAGAAAAATATTGCACACCCGAGGTGGTGATGCGGCCACAACGCGAAGCGGAGTGTGTGCATTCGGGTGTGCATTATTTTTCTAATAATTCAACGGCCCGGAGTCAATTATTCTGCTTATACTACGGTTACCACACCTCAAGACATCGATGTCTGATATGATATATTATTTGATATATTTATGATATGATATGATATATTTAAAGGGATTCGTCCAGTTTTTGTACCTAAATCGCTATTGTGAGTAGGATTATTTCTTCCGCATCTCATCCAACGCCTCTTTTGCTAGTTCCAAAACGTCATTTTAAAGCTGGTAATGGAGGCTTGAGCCGTTGATAGCATTCTAATGCAATTATTAATGAAGTTATTAGAAAGAGAGCGAGAGAGACAGAGACACACAGAGAAAGAGAGAGAGAGAGCTTGTGTGAATTAGGCTTCCTCTGTGCGTCCCTCAACAGTGTTCTGCAGCAGCGTCTCTAAACAGCGCTGTTATTACCTCACTAGTGAGAAATGTCATGTGTAGCCTTTAAGTTGCTACACTATATAGGCTAACTGATAAAATCATCAGGGCAGCGCTGACAACACCTTTTTGTGCAAACTGCGTGACCGTAGTGTGCGTGTGCGAGCACGTGTGATTGCAGTAATTCCTGTGTGCTGTATAGGTACTGTATGCTAATTTCCGTTATTACAGTTAACTATGCGAAGTGATATGGAACTGTAATGCGGTCAAGAGAGCTGCCTGGAACTACGTTCGCCATGCGTTTCCCTGAAAATAATTGCACACCTCAGAACGTTCGTCAGCCAATCAGATTCAAGCATTCAACGGCCCCCGTAGTATAAATTGTAATATATTATAAAATGTAATTTATTGCTGTGCCAGTCTTCAGTTTCACATGATCCTTCAGAAATCATTCTAAGGCTACGTCCACACGAAGCCAGAGCTTTCCCTATACGATCTTTCTTTCCCCCTTGTCTCAAGAAATATCTGCGTCCACACGAAACCACGAAACCGACACAAAACGATGTGGTATGCATGCCAGACCAGCATGTGGCGCTGTAATTCTGCCACAGAGATACACTATAAACGGAGAAGAAGACTTGGACTATGCGCATAAACCTTGCCTGCAGTATACAAACGAACATGGAACAATGCATTTATTAATCTGTGTTAATGTTAGTTAATGAAAAGACAATCGTTCAGTGTTTGTTCAGTGTTTTTGTTGCTGTTACGTGACGTAGCGGTGTCTGACTAGGGGGCGAGACGTGGGCTGATGACGTCATAGTTTCAGAAAAAATACGGATTCGCTGCA
>NW_015540898.1:31409-39724 GCF_001515605.1 Sinocyclocheilus anshuiensis
TGTATAGGTACTGTATGCTAATTTCCGTTATTACAGTTAACTATGCGAAGTGATATGGAACTGTAATGCGGTCAAGAGAGCTGCCTGGAACTACGTTCGCCATGCGTTTCCCTGAAAATAATTGCACACCTCAGAACGTTCGTCAGCCAATCAGATTCAAGCATTCAACGGCCCCCGTAGTATAAATTGTAATATATTATAAAATGTAATTTATTGCTGTGCCAGTCTTCAGTTTCACATGATCCTTCAGAAATCATTCTAAGGCTACGTCCACACGAAGCCAGAGCTTTCCCTATCCGATCTTTCTTTCCCCCTTGTCTCAAGAAATATCTGCGTCCACACGAAACCACGAAACCGACACAAAACGATGTGGTATGCATGCCAGACCAGCATGTGGCGCTGTAATTCTGCCACAGAGATACACTATAAACGGAGAAGAAGACTTGGACTATGCGCATAAACCTTGCCTGCAGTATACAAACGAACATGGAACAATGCATTTATTAATCTGTGTTAATGTTAGTTAATGAAAAGACAATCGTTCAGTGTTTGTTCAGTGTTTTTGTTGCTGTTACGTGACGTAGCGGTGTCTGACTAGGGGGCGAGACGTGGGCTGATGACGTCATAGTTTCAGAAAAAATACGGATTCGCTGCATCGCTGTCCACACGAAAACGCAAGGGTGGCGTTTTCAGATTTATCCACTCTGGGACCCGGTTTAAAAAAATATCGGTTTCACTCTCCCAAAACGCCAGATCCGTCTGGACGAAACTCCTATACGATACAAAATGTATGCGTATACAGCTAAACTCGTCTCCGTGTGTACGGGGCTTAATATGCTGATTTGTTGCTCAAGAAACATTCCTGATTATTATCAATGTTAAAATAGTTTGGCTTCTTCATATTTTTGTGGAAACCATAATACATTTTTTTTTTCAGGATTTTTTGATGAATAGACTTCTCAAAAGGAAAGCATTATTTGATACAGAAATCTTTTGTAACATTATAAATGTCTTTACTGACACTTTTGATCAATTTAATGCATCCTAACTGAATAAAAGTATTAGTATTTCTGATACTATTTCTGTCAAAATATTCTGTCTTAAAGCAGTTTGTTGATTTTGTTTCAGTCAGGAGAGAGTGAAGAGTGAGGTGAGAGATGACCTGATCCGAAACTCCCAGCCCATCCTGTCAAATAAATCCCAGATGCTCGGCATGCCCCAGTTCGGCCTGCGGGATAACCTCATCAAATGTGAGCTCCTCAAGAACGAGGACGCCTACACCTACATCAAGAACTACAGGTGTGGTTAGGTGCCAGTCGTCATGCTTGATGTTAACATTTGCCTGTTATGTCATACGCTTATTTTAACATTGCATCTGCTGCTTTTCAGAGGCCCTCATGGCCTACATTTCACAATATGTAAACAGAAATGTTATTTTCTGAGGCATTAAAGTGACATATTGTTAATTAGAGCCCTGCATTTCAGGACTTCGAGCCAATTTTCACGTCGCAGCTCACAGGCAACGGGCCTGTTTTAAGCTTCTCCTTCTTTTTATATTTTAGACATCCATCAAATAAGGTGATGGAATGCACATTTCATACAGATTACATAATCAGAGAGTATTTGTTTTCAATTTGAATGGGGTCATTTTAAAGTAGTCTTTTCGAGCTTTCTATAGATATAGTTCTCATTTCTGTGAAGCAAGTAGCCTAGATGCTGAGTTTCGGTTCATTTTTGTGCTGTGCTCCAGTTCACAGAGACTGAGACAGCAGAAAGCACATCCTGTTTGTTGTCTTTGTTACAAAAGCACAATGTTTTGTTGTTATTGTGAGAGCACACAAATAAAAGTGGACCCTTTACAGTTTCAAATGATGGATTACTCTTATCTGTAAGAGCAAAAATGTAGTATTTTAAGTTGTTTCCACTGTTATCCGTAAAAAATAAATGCAAGTGATCACGCAGGTGACTCAAAGTCATGAAGCACGCTTTAGCTTGGATATGCGTCTAACAGTGCAGGTTTATTTAGGTTAAATGTTTAAACCAACATTGTGATATGCTTGCAGTTTTATATATATATATTATATGTGGATTTTATTGTAGGCAAGTCAAATGTTGATTTGAGAAGGCTAAATTTATCAAACATGTGGTCAACTCACTGTCACTCACTGCGTCGAATTGTGCCTTATTTGTAAACGAATCCACTGTAAAATTAAGTGAACAAAGAGCAAGTTTTTACTGCCGCCATCTGGATCTTCATTCAAAATAAAGTAAATCCACAGCGTCTTGTCTTCGGAGCATCTTTATCGTTTGGTTTCTGTGTAGATCTGGGTTTGCCTATCGTTATTTACACTGCATGCGTGATTCGGTGGGCGGGGGTAAACAGGCAGTCGTTGATGATCTTCTGTGGAGGCGGAGTTTAGCCACACTATTACATCATAAAGTGGCGCATTCCACAACCTGCCGTTTTGGCAGATTGGCTTCAATACAAGCTGTTTTTAAACTAACGAGAAAGTTTTGAGTTCTGGAACTAACAGGATGTTTTTATAGCACAATGAACTCTTATCTTTGATTTCAGTTCATGACCTCTTTAACATGTCTTTGCTGAATAGGACAGTAAATGTAATGTTTGCCCTCCTAAAATATCTTACTGATGTAAATTTGTAAATTTCAGTTCAATGCATTTTTTGAAGTTGGTGATGATCATCCTTGAGTGGACATTTGCAGTACTGTGTCAGCAGTGCCCCCTTTTGGATGGAAACCTGTCCTACAGTTGCACATGCATGGACAGTATTTCTACAAAAATAGTGATGCTGTTTGCAATCATTTGCAGTCATAAGCATAGTCATTTTAAAACAACACTGTATTAAATCCAGACTCAGCCATAATTAAACAGACTCCTGTGTTGGAATGGCTTTTATTGACTATTGCAGTACAGTAGTTCTCTAGGTTTCAGTATGTGAGGTGTTTCTTAATTGATTCTGGCAGCTTCTCTCTTTGGCTTGTGTTGTGACATCATGTGAATCACTCAACAGCTTTTTCTTGGGCACCTACAATGTGAATGGCAAGAATCCAAAGGAAAGTCTCAGTCCATGGCTGGCATCCACCACCACTCCTCCAGACTTTTACCTTGTGGCGTAAGATTTCACATTATTATATTTATATTAATGTTAACAGCCATGAAGATGGACAGATCAGTGATTCTGATTCCCTGCTGTTTTCCATCTGTAGTTTCCAGGAGCTGGATCTCAGTAAAGAGGCGTTTCTCTTCAATGACACTCCTAAAGAACCCGAGTGGATGTTAGCTGTCTACAAGGGCCTCCATCCAGATGCCAAGTACGCTTTTGTAAGGACTTCCTCTGCCCTCTCACACCTGAGCTAGTGTGCACTAATGCCTTTAATCCAGATTTTTAACTCCGAAACAGAATTATTAGAATATGCTACTGATATGGATTGATTATAATTAATTACAAACTACTTATTAGTCAAGCTGTCAGTAAATTAACCATTAAGGTGAGTAAAATACTAATAGAGATCACCATATTTCCCCAGTTGATTGATTACATTAGGAGTGTAGGACATGTGATGTTTAAATATGTAAATGAGGCATTGTCTGATTAAATATGCATTATTTTGCATACATTTCCAGAGCAGAAAGCTGAACATTGGGTGAAGCCATGATCAAAGTTCTTGTTTTATTTTGTTGACATGTTAAGGTTTTGGAAATCTCTTTTTATCACTATCACAAATAAAAATAATTTTCACCATGTTTTTAGGAATAAAATGTTGCATACAATCAGGCAAATAATATATGAATACCCCTCTGTAAAAACCTTCAGAATATTCAGAATATAATTTACTAACCTCCTTGTTTGTTGACTCTGTGTTGTTTTTTTCCATGTATTAAGAGAAAAAAGTATGAAGTCAAGAAAGAGCTTTGACATGGCTCTGAAGTATTGTCATTTTTGTCATTTCCTCAAGCCTTTCTGATCAGTGTGTGAGCATTGTCGTCTGTGTTTTGCAGGTGAAGCTGGTGCGGTTGGTGGGCATCATGCTGTTGTTCTATGTGAAGGCGGAGCATGCGGCACACATCTCTGAGGTGGAGGTTGAGAGCGTCGGCACAGGTGTCATGGGACGGATGGTGAGTGGCGTCTGTTTTTATGAAAACAGTTATTCAGGACTCTACAGTGCCAGGGCTCGCAAAATTTCAAAATCGCTGGTAGCCCTTCGGGCAGACATTCTTCAGATTTTGGTAGCCCAAAATGAATTTAAGTAGCCCGAAAAAAAAATTAGCATGATTAAAAACTTCAGTGATCGCTTTTTTTTTTCTTCAAATAACAAGTCAAGAGAGTAGGGGTGCAACGGATCACAAAACTCACGGCTTGGATTATAAAGGGTGGAACGGATCACAAAACTCACGGCTTGGATTATAAAAAATATGGTTCTTTATTATTTAAATAACAGAATATTTCTTTGACACCACAGCAAAAACTAGTAGCATATAGGGATGTAACGATTCACTCAACTCACGATGCGATTCATGATACTGATTTCACAATACAATTTTCTCACAATGTTTCTTTTTAACAAAATGAGATTTAAGACAAATTATAAATGAAAAGGTGTCTTTTTATTATTTCTCCAACACAATGCTGCACATTTCTTTATGAAATTGAAATATGTCAAATAATAAAACTAACTTGAAATTTCAAAACAAATCCCAAATCAAATAATTAAATAATACAAATAAAAAATAAATCTGTTCATATAAACAAACTAATGCTTTGGCTGTGCTTTTTCCATTTAAAATCAGAGGCAACCACTGCATTTTAATCACGATCCAAACAAAGATGCTAAATACATGTTACTTAGATTGCAATTAGATTGTATAATTTCAAAATTTGAAGCAAAAACAGAATGGTTTGATTTTAGCTTTGTGAATGAGATGCAAATGTCACTCTCTGACAGCAGGTGGCGCTTATAGAACAGCAGGTGTTTATAGGCTGCTGCCCCTTTAAGACCGAATGCACGGATGCAATATAATGATGCACTTGAGATTTCTTTCTCCACTGTTTACGTTCACTTAAGATATTACCGACTGTGTTTACGAGAATATTTGCCGAGACAATTATTTTGAGATACTTTTGTGTGTATGTGTTCATTCAGATGCAAGGATACGCGAAAGAGGAATCAATTCTGTGTACGCGCATTGTCTGAAACGCGGCTCTCTGTGAATGGTCTCTCTGTTTGAATGAGTGCGCGCAGCTCCGAATGCGCGTGAATGGTTTAAAACACTGGAATGTTTAAATCGGCAAGACTTAGAAACACGTTCAAACGATCAACTACGATCCGTTTTACCCCTACAAGCGAGTGAACAAACCAAATCAAGGAAGGAATTTTATATCACTGTTCAAGATAGCCCGTCGGGCAGGGTGGTGAAACATTTTGGTAGCCCGACTGGAAAACACAATAGCCCCGGGACGTCGGGCTAGCGATTTTGCGAGCCCTGAGTGCGACTGACCCGATTGAAGCTAATGAATATTTGTATACGGAGTCTAAATTTAACAATTGTAAAGCGGCAAATTACACAAGTAATCCTTAATAGAAAGGAAAAAATAGAGCCATGTTTCTGGTGCATTGAAATAACCTTTCTCATTTAGGGTAATAAAGGTGCAGTAGCAATCCGCTTCCAGTTTCACAACTCAGACATCTGTGTGGTGAACTCCCACCTCGCCGCGCACACAGAAGAGTTTGAAAGACGCAATCAGGACTTTAAGGACATTTGTCGCAGGATGCAGTTCAGTCCAGATGACCTCACACTACCACCCCTCACCATCATGAAACACAAGTACGAGCTAAACACAACAGCCTGCCAGTTTAATTAGAGACAAAAGTCTAAATCTCCCTGTTTTAAATCTTTTATCATTCTCTCTTCACTTCCAGTGTTGTGTTATGGCTGGGAGATCTAAACTACCGAATAAGTGACCTTGAAGTTGATCATGTGAAAGACTTGATAGCTAAAAAGGATTTTGAGAGCTTGTATAATCACGACCAGGTAGGACAGAACACACTGCGGTTTGTCTGGATAGTGTTGAGGTAGATGGCAATATGAATGACCGTGGACATACCTGTGTTTCAGTTGAAACGGCAGATGGATGAGGAGGTTGTGTTTGTGGGCTTCACGGAGGGAGAGATTGATTTCCAACCAACATACAAATACGACACTGGCTCAGATCAGTGGGATACAAGGTCAGAAAACACCATCACACACTTTGATCACGCACACCATCAAAAGAGATTCTCAGCAACATAGTTTTGTGCCCAGTTGGTTTGTTGCCAGTCTGTAGATTTTGATGTAATATGCAGACATACTAGGAAAGTATTACTGTGAACAAGTATTAAACTTGGGCACATAATTCATTTTGTGCTATGGATATAAATAAATACCTTCTATCATGGTGAGCTGTTACTTTTCTAAGTGATCAGACCTATGTTTCTCGCCTAGTTAATAAAAAAAGTGAAAATTTATGAAGAATGAGGGACCCAATCCATATTTAGATACCAGAATATCATAGGGACTTGGGGTTTGGCTCTTTTGTACCAAAAGACAGCCACATAGTAATGTTCTTTTAAGAAACATTTACTAACATTATAAGTGGACTAGGGCTGCACGATATTCAAAACAAAATCTATATTGCGATATGGCTTATAGCGTTTATCAAATTTAGATGGCTGCGATTTAATTAAATAAATATATGCACTGCCTTTTTTAGAGTGAAATGATAGTGTTTTTATTTACACACAATTTAATGGTTAAAATCTCTAAATCTCTAAATTAAGATAGTATTATTTCTGGTCTGATTACTGCATCTCAGCAGTGTTGTTTGGTTTTTGTATGTGTTTGTTTATGTAGTGAGAAGTGCCGAGTTCCAGCATGGTGTGACCGCATCCTGTGGAGGGGAAAGAACATTAAACAGCTTCATTACCAGAGTCACATGACCCTAAAGACCAGCGACCACAAACCCGTCAGCTCTCTGCTAGAGATCGGGGTGAGAACACCAGCCGTGATCATGCACCCTTCAGCCAGTCCTCGTTCTGTGTCCTCTTACTGACATCTGCTGTTACTCTGCACAGATCAAGGTCGTGAACGAGGAGTCATATAAACGGACGTTCGAAGAGATCGTGAGGCACATTGACAGACTGGAGAATGATTGTATTCCTTCAGTGTCTCTGTCTCAAAGAGAAGTGAGCAGTCTTCCATCATTTAGTTGTTGACTGATACATGTTACATTTACACTGATATACAAAATTTTGGGGTCAGTAAGATATATATACTGTGTGTATATATATATATATATATATATACAGGGTACAATTTGTGAAAAAAGTGAGAATGCGGTGAAATGTAGTGTCCAGTGAACAGACACATCTGGACTGTCGTTAATGAAAACAGGGTGTGAACCTCTACCCACACACAGTCCTGAGCCAGACCCGCAGCCCAGTGAAGCATGACAGGAAGAGAATGTCTGAAGTCTTCCAGACATCTACGGAGGATAAACAAAGACAATATTCACTTCATGACACTCCTTCATCATTTACAGTACAAAAAGAATGTGCAAGCTGTTTTTGTAGTTGCTTAATGATACAAAAAGCCCTTTTTAAGGATTTGTAATGATGCATTATTTTTATTTAGGTTTAGATGCAGCTCATAGTACAGGCATTTAGAGATGCACAAAATATTCTGTATCATATTTGTTGGTATTTGATTCAGGGTACAATTTGTGAAAAAACCAGAGGGGGGGATGCTTTTGAAAATTTTTATGAAATATTTTTAATACGACAGAAACTATTTAACGTGATCACAGTTTAATAAAAACATTGTAGGCCTAAGTTAGGCCTATTAATTGTAATGATTTCATTTCCATGGTTATTCTTTTGTTTTTCTGAGCAAAAAATAAAAATCAGACATTTTTCCCTGATTTACAGAAGAGACCCACTAAAATGTCATTGTGTAACAATCTTGTCAGGCATATTTACAACAAAAATCTATTTATGACATATTAAAAGACTAATTACTTTCACCCCAAATACTAATTAGTTGTAATTTTACATTTTAAAAATTGTGCCACTATCCGAGATTTTGCCCATTTATCAGTAAAAATTGTTTACTCATTTAAAACACAAATCAAATTTAATATGCTCTCTTATTCTTTTATATATTTTAATATGTACACGTCAGAATAAGCATGTTGTTTGAATTTTTACATAAATATTGTGTTACACTGAACGACAATGTAACATTATTTCAACCAAATTTT
>NW_015540898.1:39881-41983 GCF_001515605.1 Sinocyclocheilus anshuiensis
CCCGGGTGAAACAGAGCTTTTCGAAACTCTGAATCAGTTAACCATTGCGTCGCTGATTCACTGTTTCGAAGCGCTCCAATCGGATCGCGCATCACGAATCATTTTATTCAGATCGGGACTTCAAAGCGTGTATCACGAATCATTTGATTCAGAATGGGACGTGGGTTCGCGGGATGTTTTTATCCCCACCGGGGATAAAAGTAATTCAGCAGAGGCAGGGATGCATAGACCAGAGGGGGGGAAATCAAAACACAATCAAATTTAATATGCTCCCTTATTCTTTTATATATTTTAATATGTACATGTCAGAATAAGCATGTTGTTTGAATTTTTACATTAATATTGTGTTTCAATGAATGACAATGTAACATTATTTCAACCAAATTTTGACAAACTTGTTGCAAAAAGTTATTTGAATCCTTAAAAGTAGACACTTTACTTACATTTAATGTGCTTTCTATAATACTTTAATACTTCCTTCAGCAAAGATGCATTTAATTGATCTAAAGTTACAATAAACACATTTATAATGTTACAACATATTTCTATTATAATTAAATGCCGTTTATGCACTTTAGAGCTTAATATTCATCAAAGAATCGTGAAAAAAAATCTATTATGGTTTCATCAAAAATATTAAGCAGCAAAACTGTTTTCAACATTGATAATAAAAATGTTTCTTGAGCAGCAAAGCCTTGGTCAGCATAAGATACTTCTTTCAAAAACATTAAAAAATCTTATGATGATTATTTAATGCTCATTTAAATGGAAAATTAATGCTTCATATTTCCTTTTGGTTTCTTTCTGTAGTTCCACTTCCAGGATGTGAAGTTCATGCAGCATCAGGCAAAGACTGTGACCGTTTATAATGATGGACAGGTGCCGTGTCAATTTGAGTTTATTCCAAAGCTGGACGAGCCCTCCTACTGCAAGCCCTGGTTAGCAGCAAACCCAGCTAAAGGCTTCTTGGCTCAGGGTGAGATGGATTCTCTACTACACTTACGTTAGCCACAGTGTTGGTGTTTATTTGCTGTAGATGAAGTGAAATCTAGTTAACAATTCTAAAACAACCAGCTGTTAGTGTTTTATTGTTATTTGACTGGCTGTTATATACCCTCTTGCTCATATGTCATCAGTTGTATCACGTAACTCTGTGTCCTAACCAGGTGTGACACAGCAAGTTGCAATAACGGCAGTCATCGTTCAGTCCTCACTGACAGCAAAATGCTGCTTTACGCAACCAAGCCATAGCCATTCACTTGATGCGTATTTTTTAGCAAGCTTGGGAGCTGTTCTTCATCATCAATACGAAATGTGAACAAACTACACTGTTAACATTCACAATTAAAAATAAATTTTTGCCGGCATGCCGATATTTTTCTAATCATTTTGGCTGACAGCCGATGTCGATACAGATTAGGGCTGTCAAAATGGCTGAAAAACTAAATTCGAATTTTTTACTTAAATATTATCAATATTCGAATTATATTCGAATTTAAAAGGCATAATTTCGGGAAAAACAGCTTTTGGCTTCTCTTTCGAGGCCACAAGAGGGCGCATCGAGCAAAATATTATGCACATTTCTTCAAAGCATAATAAAATAACACGCTATCTTTGAAAAAAGTGCACAATGTTTAAAATAATGTTTATAAACCTTATATAATTAATAAAGTTGCTTCAACAACTAGAAAAAAAAAAACTGCGTCATGCATGTATAGTTTAATACAAAGGACCGAAAACCAATCACAAAGAGAACTTTCTTCATTTAAAAAAAACTTGAGATGCAGTGGGATGGGGAAAACCGCCATAAAGTCTTGAGACATGTTTTTTAAAGTTGAACTTACATTAATTTTACATGGCTTTCTAAACATGCGGCTCTCTTGTGCGAGACGCGAGTGCAACGGTGAAAGATGTCCCTCGATGCGATAAATATGCATTCTGTGTGAACGGCTTGGTTTCGGTTTTGACGTAAACAACATCTTCCCCGCACTGATTGTTATCTTTTTCTGCAATATTTTGAATGAACAGCGTAGCAGCGCCGCATCTAGTGGGTTCAACTGGATAGGCTAACAAAAGCATTAAAATGCAATGACACTTACATC
>NW_015540898.1:41993-73494 GCF_001515605.1 Sinocyclocheilus anshuiensis
ATTTGAATGTGGATTTTTATTTTAAATTCGACGAATATTCGAAATTCGAATTTTTTTTTGACAGCCCTAATACAGATATATATTTCCGTTTGTTTTGAAACAACACCAAGTTTCTCCTTTGTGGAAATTATAAACATTTTTTTTTTTAATTTCGATTAGTTTTGAGCAAAAACGAAAACTAATCTGTTAGAACTAATAAACATTATTAAATGTATTTTTAAATGAGAGTACATTGAAAGCCTTGAAAATAACTACAATAAAATCAATCTCTGCTGTTTTTTTTTCCCCCAGATAGATGCAGCTGAAACCTTAACATTTTATTTGTGGATTTAACATTAATAGATGGTCTAAAGCAAAAGAGCTGTAAAAAGTCTAAAAATCTTTTAGAGCTCATTATGTTTGTTTTCATATTCCATTTGAAAAAATACACACTGCAAAAAATGATTCTCTTAGTGTTTTTGTCTTGTTTTCTAGTATAAATATCTAAATGGTATTGAATCAAGATTAATTTTTTTTGTACAAGTAAAATGACAAGTCTTGTTTTCTGTAAAAAAAATTATAAAACTTTTGTTAGTTTTTGCTTAAAACAAGCAAAAATATCTGCCAGTGGGGCAGGAACTAAAACAAAAGAATTGTAAAAATTCTAAAAATCTTTTAGAACTCCTTGTGTTTAAGCTTTCATAATCCATTTGAAAAAACATATTATATATATTAATTAATAAATCTGTATATATTAAATTATTTAATTGACAAGTGTCATGTTTTTTTTTTGTCATGTAAGCTATAGCTTCTGACCTTAAGCCATAGTTATGACATCGATACTGCTTTATTTATTCAGAAACACAAGTATCTTATTGATATTTGTGTATTATACTTTCATTTTATTACAAGCAGGCCAACAGAGCCCCCTAAATAAATAAAAGGCCTTACCGGAGGGACATTAGGACCCGGGGGAGGCTGCCGCTGTTGACTGCCGCTGTCATTCTGTATGTGCGTTCTCAAATTAAATGCGGCGAAACAGTGAATCTAATCATCATTCAGGCAAAAGTTTGCTTCAAGAATGAGCACACTGCTGACGTGATCTTATCACTATCACACCCTGAGAACATGTGAGCTATCGGCAAGGCATATCGGCATCATTTTTTCAAATCCCATTATCGGCCGATTCCGATAACGTTCCGATAATATCATGCATCCCTACATATCACACCCACTTAATACAAAAGCGTTTAGTCATTCTTGAGTCCAAATCTCCCTTTGCATGTTTTCCGTCCGTAGCAGCGATCAGTCGTTACTGGTACAGATCAGTGATCAGTTTTATTCAGTCTCACATTAGCGTCACTGATGTCATTGTGGTCTTGGTGTAGGTGCCAGTGTGGACATCGACCTGGAGGTGTTTGTGAACCGCTCTACAGCCCCAGAGCTGAACTCAGGCCAGCAGCAGCTGGAGGACATCCTGGTTCTGCATCTGGACAGGGGGAAAGACTACTTCATCTCCGTCACGGGCAACTACCTGCCCAGCTGCTTCGGCTCGTCTCTCAGTACCCTGTGCCTGCTGAGAGAACCCATCCAGGGAATGCCCCTGGAGACCATCAGAGAGCTGGTGAGATCCTGCCATTAGTAACTTAGTAGTATTGCTGTTTGTGACAGATCCACAGACTGTTATATTATGCCCCTGGAGACCATCAGAGAGCTGGTGAGATCCTGCCATTAGTAACTTAGTAGTATTGCTGTTTGTGACAGATCCACAGACTGTTATATTTTTGAACCAAGTGTTTTAAAACCTAGCGAGCTGCCCTGCTGTCTAAATAGACAGCTACTTTCTGAGGCAGCATCTTAACACAAAAGGATCCTCATAAGTGACTTTGCTTCTTAAATGAAGTGCATGAGAGACTCATCTCACGATTGATTGCAATATATTTTGACATCAGCAAATATGACAGAATTTTTCATTTGCTTTTTATTGATATTTAGTAGTCCGGTACTGGGGTCAAGTAAGATTTTTAATCTTACAGTAAGTCCCTTCTGTTCACCAAGGTTGCATTTATTTGATAAAAAAATACAGTAAAAACAACAGTGATATTGTGAAATATTTTTACAATTTAAAATAGCAGTTTTCTATGTGAATATACGTTAAAATGAAATGTATTCCTGTGATCAAAGCTGAATTTTCAGCATCTCCAGTCTTCAGTGTCACATGATCCTTCAGAAATCATTCTAATATGCCGATTTGCTGCTCAAGAAACATTTCTGATTTTTTTGAAAACAGTGATACATTTTTTTCCAGAATTCTTTGATGAATAGAAAGTTCAAAAGATCAGCATTGATTTGAAATATAAATCTTTTGTAACATTATCAGTTTCTTTACTGTCACTTTTGATCAATTTAATTCATCTTTACTGAATAAAAGTATGAACTTCTTTGACGAAAAAATAAAATCCTACTGACCCCAGACTGTTGGTACGGTAGTGTACAAAAAGCCAACATTTCTCACTACTCATGATCTTGGTGAGCGAATTGTTTTTTGCAATTGCAGTTGCTGCCATGCATTATGGGTTGTCTTCTCTGTGAAGGATACTCGCATTTAATAAATATCCTACATATCATAAACTTGGTTACAAGCTGTAATCATTTGGGAATGATTAACCTGCCTCATACTTTTCGTTTGTTATGAAGTCAAATAGCCAGGTGAGTAACCCAGAGACTGATAAACCTCAAGAAATCCCCAAGGAAATATGGATGATGGTGGACCATCTCTTCCGTAATGCTAAAAAACAGGTCAGGACATCAGGATTGCCCTTTTCTCACGTATTATTGTGTTTTAACCTTGCTTAAACTTTTCTCTTCATATGGGTCATATGATGTTGCTAAAAAGAACATTATTTTGTGTATTTGGTGTAATGAAATGTGTTTATGCGGTTTAAGAGGTAGGCATGGTTGACTCTTAACTTTTATAAAGAATATCTCTTTGGATTTGAGACTTTAGTCTTTGCAACTTTACAGATCTTCTTTATGCACCAAGAGCTTGTAACACTCCAAAGAGAAAGGAACAATTGAAATCGCATCATATGACCCCTTTAAACTGTGCTTTTGTAATTTTGTGCTGCTAAAAGCTGTTTGTCTTTTTTATGGTCGAGCCATTGAGCTGCTCTCCATAGCAGCACCAACACTAAAGCAGGAATCTGCTGAGGAAATTCATTAAAAGTTATTTCAGTAACCCGAAACAAGAAATTAAAGCTTCCCCAAACCATTCTTTGTTGTTCAGAGATGGCTGGCTAAATCTACTACACAATTACACATGTGATTCATCAACTGATTTGTAAATGAAACTTTGAAGCACAATGTCTGGAGTTCATCCAAGAACTGTGTCTGTATTACAGGAAGAGCTCTTTCAACAGCCCGGCCTGCGCAGCGAGTTTGAGGAGATTCGCGATTGTTTGGACACGGGCAGCTTAGACACTCTGCGTATCCTTTCACACGGTCACTGGTTCATGTCTGTGGGGTGAACTGACTCAGCGTGCATCCAGCTTGTTTCCTTCTTCTCTGGATAATTCCAGAAATTAAAAGAGTTTCCTTTATTTTGCAACTGCAAAAATAGACCAGGAGAAAGACTTGGTGAGGGTTTGGGCAAAAAACAAGTGCAGTCCAGTGGAATAATTCATGGGATATTGTATGGGTGACCATGTTCTCTTTTTCACATTGCAAGAGCAAAAAAATAAATAAAACAAGAATATAACAGTGCTTGATAAGACTAAAAGAGTTATGGGATTAACTCCTTAACTGCCACCCCCCAAAGTGCGCTATCCAAACTTAAATTGTTATAATTCATGAACTCTACAGAGGAAAGGTTAGTCTCTTTTTAAAGAAGACAATCAGCAGGTTATTGCAGAATAAGTGGAATTATTTCAAAAAATTAAAGTATCAAAAAATTATAGAAGTTTAAATTTACTGTAAAGAAAATGCACTGTACAAGTTTTATTTTATTTGATATAAAATATTTTACATAACAGGTTTTACTCTAAAATTATTGTGTCTAAATGTCTAAAAAAGTTATGTTCCAAATTTGAAGTTGATATGAAAAAAATTGAGGTTTCTGTGAGATTTTATTTAGGGCGTTATACCACAAACAGCCACCGGGTGCCATCCAAACTCCATTGAATTTTTTTTTATGCATTTTGCTGTCACAAATGTCTAGATTTCAGTCAATATTACTTCTATCACCAAATATAGAATCCTGAGACTCAGACCTTTCCAATGATATGTTTTTGTCAAGATTATAAAAAGGTTTGATTCTAAAAGACCGTAATGCATTTTGTAATATGACACTTGACACCGCCCGCTAAGGGGGAGGAGACCGCCAAAGGATTTTAAAGTACCATTTCCATGGTAACACAATGTCTCATAGGATGAATCTTGGGCTTCTAAGCTTTCAAACGATATACAATTTATAATGATTACTAAAATATTTGATAGAGAAAAAAGACAACAACAAAAAAGAGCGCCAAGCGTCCCACAGGTGGGATGGTGACAGTTAAGGGTTTTTTTGTAAGATCCCGTTAAAAATTGTATTATTAGAAAAAAATAATAAAAACTAAAATATAAATGCAGTAGTAAACTTAAGTTTTTATGACCAGATTAAAAAAATAGTACCCTTGGTTTTACTAATGTATGTCATTTGCACTTGATTTTAGGTTGGTTTTATGTTTTCTTTTTTGTTTTGTTTTTTACTTTTTTCTGTTATTGGCTATTTTTTGCTCAGGACTTAATAGACCTAAACATAGATGATGGCTCAGATTACATTACATACAGGCCTAAATTATGATCTGCTTATCTGTAAAAGGCCACAATAGGCTATGAATTATAATTTTTTAATGATGAAATCTGTAGATAAATGGAATATATATTATAATGTACATGGAAAGCATACACTGGCAGCTAGAAGTTTGGGATAATTAAGATTTTTCAAGGTTTTTGAAAGAAGTCTCTTATGCTCACCAAGACTGAAATATTTAGTAAAATTATTTTCAAATGCAGTTTGGGGTCAAGTTTTTTTTCACAAAGTTTTCATTTATTTAATCAAAAATACAGAAATATTGTGAAATATTACTACAACATAAAATAACTGTTTTCTGTGTTAATATATATTGTAAAATGTAATTTACTCCTGTGATCAAAGCTGAATTTTCAGCATGATTACTCCAGTCTTCAGTGTCACATGATCCTTCAGAAATCATCCTAATATGCTGATTTGCTGCTTTGGTGCTCAATTATTTCCCATCAATGAAGCTTCATTCGTAGTGCAGCCCTTTTGTAGTTCCATGTGTCTCTAGTCTACTTGACTGTTGAGTGCCCTTGACCTGAAGTGCTATTAGCTGGCAGTAACCACTCTGTGTCCGAAGCGCTGCTCCTGTTCCTCGATGCCCTTCCTGAACCGGTGATTCCCTTCTCCTTCTACCTGCAGTGCTTGGAGTGCTGCTCTGACAGCAGCCAGTGTAGACAGGTTTGTGTCTTCAATATGCCTTTTTCAATGCAGTATCCATTTGTGTGAGTGCCATATTTGTATGATCTGAAAAAGTGCAGTCACGGTAAAAATAGCATGTTTCCTTTTTCTTTCTGCCCACAGATCATTTCTATGCTACCTCAGTGCCATAAAAATGTTTTTAACTACTTGACGGCCTTTCTTCGAGAGCTGTTGAAGTACTCCGCACACAATCGGCTGGATGTCAATATTTTAGGTAGGTTGACGATGCACTTTCACTACTTGTTTTGGTGTATTTTTGTCTGCAGATTTTTAAGAGCACAGGCCAGTTTCAATGGAAAGCAGAACTCAAAAGTTTATTTTACCCAAGACACATTCAGTGTTTACTGAAGCAAATACTGCAGCTGGAAGCAAAGCAGCTATTGTCATCCTACTGCTTAAATGTTGACTTCATGTTATTATTAGTCATTTAAAAACAGATTAGTTGCATAATTAAGAAGTGTGATCCTATACTAGGTTAAGAAAATGAAAGAAAGTGTAAAGTTTTGGCATCTGTTTTGATTTTCGAGGTTTTTTATAGTCATTGAAAACTTGGAAATATTTGATTTTAACAATTTGACTGACTGTAATGATTAACCGCGAGCCGGTTGAAAATCGATTCAAATATGTGACGATTCAAATCGGTTGAGATGCTAAACAAATCGCGATTCATTTAGGTGTAGGAGTTCATATGAATGTATGTCTGAGGGAACTTACTGTCTTTAGAAAAGTTTAGATGGTATTTTTTCTTTTCATCTTGCCTCTGTATAATGCAATATTATTAGGGCGTGTTCACACTTGGCGTCTTTTTTGCTGCCAGCGTCTGTTTTACATTATAATCCTATGGAGTAAACCGTGTTTTCAAAAAAGTCCTGAGCGCTTTTTTAAACGCCACCGCCGGCAAGCGCCTTTTTGACAGCTGACCAATGACAAGCGAGTAGCGAGACCTGTTGTTTCCATAACAACAAGAACAAGAAAAAATAGAGAAGGTGCGGGTAGATAAACTGATCGTACTAGTTTCAGAGCACAAGGACTTATATGATATGAGCACAAAATATTTAGTATAATAATAATGTTTTAATGTTTAGTCTAAAATATGCCGCAAACCGTGCATCATCCAACCAGAGCTCCTGGACTAAATTGTTGTAAGCACCATACTGGTTCCTTCCCCGTATAATGTCGTGCACCCACAAACGTCATTGTAAACCGACATTCTCTTCCCGTTAACTTCAAAAGCCAACGCAAGAGCCAATTTCCTCTTTCTCGACATTTTTGCTCCACACAACGCTATGCTACTGTTGCAGCTGTTGCTATAGCAACAAAAGACGCCCTCGGCTGCTAACAGAAACGCTGCCAGCTTTTTTTTTTTTTTATTAAAAAACGCCCTTGTCAACTTTTTCTTGTCAAAAAAGACGCCAAGTGTGAACATAGCCTTAAAGTTCATAAGTGCAGCGCTGCTTTGTTTACAGCGTAAACCAAGGAAACACTTTAAGCGCCGCCTGCTGGCGGAGCAGCATTTTGTCCAAGCATTAATAAAAGGACACATTTAATTTAGAATTTGTCTTAAATCACATTTTGTTAAAAAAAATTGTGAATCGAATCGCGAGTTGAGTGAATCGTTACATCTCTACTCATTTGTCTTGTGTTTACAGCCCCGATCTTTGCTGGCATTTTGCTCAGGTCGCCCACAAAGCAAGATTCCACAGAAAAAAGAAAGGTGAAGGAGTTTTTCCAGCATTTCTTGATCCAGATGCCCTCTGACAGAGACATTCATGATAAAATACCTGAATAATGTACTGCATCATGTTGCCTTTATTATTTCACATGCCTGTTTTTATTCCAGGTTTCAGAATTATGTCGATATACTTTGTAGTTGCCATTTAATTCAAAGCATTTTAAACAGATATTGAAGCTAATTTGTTTTATTACAAAGCAAATGGGAGTTTTTATTGGAAAGATAATGGTTATTTAATTAAATATATTTGTAAATAAAAAACAGTTGTTCTTTTATATTAAATCTCAACAATTATAACAATCTCAGTGTTTGTCTTTTCCTTTTGTTTCTTCTAAATAATTGCTCATATTATTTAGTCGCTAATTCATTTAGAGAATGTAATTTCCATATTAATTAATGGTATTAATCCATTATATATGTCTTTTTATTTTCATGCTCATTTTCAAGATTTTTTTTACACCAACCTAAATAAAGTATTAAAATAATAACTGGTTTAAAGACAATGTACATATGTTGGTAAACACAGCGTTTATTCCTCAAAACCATTACAAGTATTTCACAGTGATTCCAATATTGAGCATTTATTTTGTTGATAACATAATTTGTATCCTGACTTGTGCCTGTCCACAACTTTATCCCGGAGATCTTTTGATGGGTGCCTATAGTTGATTGTTTGCTTCAGTTGCACTACCAAGGACTGACATGCTCTAGGAAAACTGGATGAAACAAAAACTGGGTCCGTCTTTATTTCAGGCTGCAATGCAACAAAATGTGTTTATTTTAAGTGGGGATGATTCTTTTCTATTCTTTATCCCACTGTACAATAGTATACTAATAAAGGCATTGATGCAATAAAAACATGTTCCCTTTCGAACGGTCTCTCCTATTGTGTTAACATGCTATGGGGGAAACTCCTGTTTACTCTGATACTGAAGCCTGATTTGATCACGTGATAACACTTTACAATAAGTTCCCATTAGTTGACAGTACTTAATGCATTAACTAACCTTGATTAAAAATGACCAATACATTTGTTACTGTATTTATTAATCTTTGTTAATATTAGTTAATAGAAATACAAATGCTCATTGTTAGCTCAGGTCCATTAAATAATATTAACAAAACAACTATTGATTTTAATAATGAATTAGTAAATGTTGAAATTAACATCAACAAATGCTTTCTACGTTTTTTCATTGCTAGTTCATGGTAACTAATGTAGTTATCTCATGCTAATAAACAGAAACTTATTGTAACGTGTTACCATAAATACTAGTAAATAAACAATTTTGATCATAATGTTAATTTGGTCAAACTTTACAATAAGGTCAATTCGTTAATGCATGATTAGTTGCTAACTAACAGTAAGCAATATATTTTTACAGCATTTATTCATGTTAATGAATAAAAACACAATTGTTCATGTTAGTTCACGATGATAATATACGTTTGATTTTGAGAATGTATTAGTAAATGTAAAAATTAACATTAATAAATGCTACAGAAGTCTTGTTCATTATGTTAATTAATGCAGATAATGTTAATGAGACGTACGCTGCAGTCAAAAGTTTATTAACAGTAAGATTTTTAATGTTTTTAAAGAATTTTCTTCTGCTCACCAAGCCTGCATTTATTTGATCCGAAATACAGCAAAAGCAGTAATATTGTGAAATATTTATACTATTTAAAATAACTGCTTTCTATTAGAATATATTGTAAAATGTGATTTCAAAACTGAATTTTCAGCATCATTACTCCAGTCTTCAGTGTCACATGATCTTCAGAAATCATTCTAATATGCTGATAAACAGTTATTATTATTATTATTATTATTTATTAAAAAAATTCCAGCATTCTTTGATGAATAGAAAGATCCAAAGATCAGCATTTATCTGAAATAAAAAGCTTTTGTAACATTATACACTATACCATTCAAAAGATTATTAATAATAATAAATGTTTTTTTGAGCAGCATATTAGAATGATTTCTGAAGACTTCTTTAAAAACATTAAAAATCTTACTGTTCAAAAAATGTTTGACTGGTAGTGTTGTAAAGTGTTACCGTTAACCCAGTATAACTAACTGAGGTACTAGTCTACACAGCTCGCCAAGAACCCACACAATGCGCTAAAAATGACAATAAAGTTGACTTTGATATTTTCGGAATGAGTGTTTGCTGCTTGTTTACTAGTAGGCTGTTCAGATGAAAGCAGATGTTGTGCTGTGAAGAATCTGTCAGTGCTGTGGTGCTCCAGAGGAGAAGCTGCTGTGAACGGCTGAATGCTGGAGTGAAGTGAAGGGCTCTGGCTGTAAACACTGAACTGAACTGATCTGGAGTCTGTGTGCGCTGCTGTTCATGATGGTGCCGCTTGGGAGGAAAGAAGACGGGACCCGATACACAACATTACAGAGGCCTCGAGCGTCTTTATAACACTGGTAAACACATCTAATAATTTGAATCTGCTTGATTTTGTGGTGTAAGAGCGTGTCGGTGTCGTTCAGGTGTTTTAATGGCTTGTCTCAGTTTCAGTTCAATGCTAACGGGTTGAATCTGTTAGCACACATCCACCCTGTATGCTTAAACCATCACTTATTCGCCGTGTCCAAAGTATTTTACACTTTAACCGGTTAAAGCAAATTAACTGCGCTTGTGTCTAACGACATTATCTATAAACTAGTGTTAATGGCGTGCTAACGAAGCTAACGCCTGTCATTTATGTGAATGAAGACCCTGCTAGCACATTAGCCTGTTAGCTTCTCTGTGCATTCTTAATAAAACACGACCGTTTTAAGTGATTATATGAAATATGCGTTGCTTAATTATTTCAGTGCTTTTGTCTTCGGGATATTATTAATGTTGACCGGACAGAAGCAGATGAACGACTGGAGCCTCAATACACAGGTGAGCTAAACGGTTAGCAGTACTGACATGCCCGTTTGTTTTTATAAGAATATTTCCAGTTTAAGCTGAATATGAGACATTTATGAGTGGATGTCATTAAGGACTGCATGTTTCAAGGTCTCGGGTTTTCTCTATGTGTGTTCAAATTGATAAATGTGAATGTTTTCGTGTCTGACTTGTGGCTGTCATCAATGTCAAAGTGAACATGGAAACTTCTAGAAAGTGTCCAGAATGACAGAAGCCTCGGGAGTCATATAAACTCACCTGCTTTAAAGGCTCATTGTGTAATATTATGAGGGTTTTTTTGTTGTCACGGTATGTCCATCGCTTTGAGACATAATGTCCCCTTTGTAACTGTATAGTAGTATGAGAAAGCCATTCATAGTGTACACTGTGAGCCTTACATATCGCCCCAGTCAGCTGCCTTCCTAGACTGCATTTTTGGGCATAATAACTAGTCAGCTGTTTTCCTAGACAGTGTTTTTGGGTATAATAACCTAATGAGCTTCCCACATAGAGCATTTCGAGCATCATGAGATGGTACGCTGCCTTCCTAGACAGAATTTATGGCCATTATAACTAGAGCCCGACCGATATGGGTTTTTTGGGGCCGATACCAATATTAGGGAGTAAAAAAAGGTCGATACCATCGATATATCGGCCGATATTCCTTGTGTATATTATAGTACAGTACCAGTCAAAAGTTTGGACACTTTCCCATTGGTGTGTCCAAACATTTGACTGGTACTATATATAGAATACAGTATATACATAAACAGAATATATATACATAAACACATTTTTTGCAATGATCACTCAAATGTGGTGAGGAAACACTTATAATGACCTGACAAAGATACGTAATGATGGAGGCAGGGCATTTAACAATTTAACAATAAACTTTATTATCCAAAATGAGTCTGACATCAGTGCACTGAACAGTAAAGTTGAAGTTTATTCAACTTTAATTCAATTCCATTCCATTCAACTTTATTCCGTTGAAGTTTATTTCACTTTGGAACATTCATTCACGGATTTGCGCTACTGTCTTCACACACAGACAACATTTACTAGAGAAGTGTGAAGTGTGACATAATATACCCCTGTAAATAAATACAATTTCACGTATAAATTCACGTCTCGCGCACTTTAATGCCCTTTGATTGTAACGTGTACGTTCCCTTGGAACTGGAATCATGGTAAGCTTTAAAGCGTTTCATCCAGGTCGCCAGTAGCAAACAATGGAGCGCACTCTGCTGGACAAACTAAGTAATTACACCATTTCAAACATTTTATCTGCGTTATATGTTCTGTAAAAGTAAATGTTCATATCGGCGGCTTATATGCCGATACTGATATATCGGCGATAGGCTCATATCGGCCGATAATATCGGCAAAATGATATATCGGTCGGGCTCTAATTATAACCTAGTAAGGTGTCTTTCTAGATAACGTCTTAATCTTAAAACCTTTTATCATAATTTTCAGTGTTGACTCATAATGAACATAATGATGTCCAAAGTGCTGTCTAGGTAGTCAGCTCAGCTAGGTTTTGCGACACAGCCGGTGTGTTTGGGTCATTTTTGTTTTAGGTTGACCATTGTGTGTGTATTTGTTATAGGTACATGGCAACAGTGGTTTCAGTTTACAAATGCACATTTACCCTTATAGTTTTGTTGTTACTCTAACACCAGCCAAAAATAGTTTCCCTGCATTGTCCTAGTTTCTCGTGACAGTACGAGACACGGTACTATTTTTCCAACACATTACATTATTTGTTATTTATATTAAAATACAATTTATTACAACCATACTGTAAAACGGATATGTGGATATGTAATTTTCATGGTAATTATGCTGGTTTAAATGTACAGAAACTTACAAATGAGCATTTTTATTTCTTGATAATGCACACATTAATAGTTCTTGACATTTCCTCATTGTTCCTCATTTAACAATGAGGACCCGCGGTTATTATAACGATTCAACGAGGAACAGTGTTAATATTTTGATTTAACCTTTTATCTTTTCAATTTTCCTTTTAAATTTATTTGAATTTTTATTTAGATTTTATGTGCTTGTCATTTTATTTGTTTTTTATATTTTTATTTAGTTTTAATTTATTTTGATTACATTTTTTCTTCTGATATTTATATCCAATTTTATTTCAGATTTATTTCATTTACTGAAAACAATTTTAAATTTTTTAAGTTTTAAGTTGATATCTATAGCTTATATTATTTCAGCTGTGTTTGATTTACTGAAAACTATTTTTAATAGTTTAGGTTTTTCATCTGATATTTATATCTTATTTTATTTCACCTTTATTTTAATTACCAAAAATAATTTATAATAGTTTCAGTATTAATTGACAATGACAGCACTATGAAGTCAGTTGCCAGTTCAGTCCATGATTCAGGCCGATAAATCCTGTTTTCAGTTTGATTACCTGACATTGTGTACTATGAATATTGTCTTTAACTTCTTTAAACTTATTCCAGCCGCAACAAAAGCAAGCACGAGGACACAAATCCAGGACTGAGCTCCTCCATCAGGATCATGGGAGAGAATGGCCCTCTCACGGAGACAGCCATGCTCTTTGAGGACGAGGAAGAGGATGTGGACAAACTGGACCATGAGGACGAAGATGAGGACAAGATGGCCGACTATGACAAAGACAACGGCATAATCTCGGGACCCTCGTCCTCCTCGGGAAGGGTCTACGATCGCACCACTGTGCTCATCGAACAAGACCCCATCCGCCTGGACGAGGAGGGTGAGGAAGACTGCATGGCCTTCCTGCCAGAGGGAGAGGGCGAGGGAGACGAGGGCTCTCTGGCCTTCATGGGTGACCCGGATTGCATGTCACAGGGATACATACACCACACCATCTCACCAGACCAGATACAGTTCATCATCAACCCGGGATCCACCCCTATGCCGCGAAACATCGAGGGCGCAACGCTGACGCTACACTCCGAGTGCCCAGAGACCAAGCAGAGAGAGGTGAGCAGCTTCATGCTGTGTGTTATATGACAGAGCATTGCTTTGAAGGGATAGTTCACCCAAAAATGAAAATTCTGTCAATAATTGCTCACCCTCATGTCGTTCTAAACCCGTAAGACCTTCGTTCATCTTCAGAACACAAATGCGAGAAATCTGAGAGCTTTCTGATATAGACAGCAATGCAATATAGACATTCAAGGCCCAGAAACGTGGTAAGGACATCGTTAAAATAGTCCATGTGACATCAGTGGTTCAACCGTAATTTTATGAAGCTACAAGAATACCTTTTGTACGCGAAGAAAACTAAAATAAGGGCTTTATTCAGCAATTTCTTCTCTTCCGTTCACGAGAGTACCACGATGCATGTCTCTGCTCGTAAACAATGCTCTACGTTAGCAGCACCACACACATGCGTCGTGGTTATTTTTGTTTTCTTTGCACTCAGAAAGTATTCTCGTAGCTTCATTTGGTTGAACCACTGATGTCACATGGAATATTTTATCGATGTCCTTACTACCTTTCTGGGCCTTGACTGTGGTAGTTCCCTTGCTGTCTATGCAGGTTCAGAAAACTCTCGGATTTCATCAAAAATATCTTCATTTGTGTTCTGAAGATGAACCGAAGGTCTTATGGGTTTGGAACGACTTGAGGGTGAGTAATAAATGACAGAATTTTCATTTTTGGGTGAACTGTCCCTTTAAAATGACGACCCTCGTTGTTTTGTTTGTGTTAAATCTGGTTGTACCGGTAAGGCCAGTTGCGTGTCCATCAGTCACACATTATTTGAGAGATCTGCTTGTTCAGTGGAAGCAAATCAGATAAGCTGGGATAGGGGGATGTGTGTGTTTGCATGGGCCGTTCATCCCCAAAGGATCTGTGTTTCCACATGATTTCACATCAGAGCTCTGGATCCAGCCGTCCTTCTGCTCTTATGGCTGGTTGCTGCTTCAGTAAACGTCTGCGAGTCTGGCAAAATCACAAGATGCCTGTGTTTTTGCACAACCTAGACCTCACAAATAGGGCTGGGCGATATAGCTAAAAAAAATTTTATCAACGATATAATGTTTCATATCGTTCGGTTTCGATAATTATTGACATTTTTTATAACCTTTTTAAAAGCAAAGAGCAATAGAATTTTTTTTTTTTAATTTAACCACTGTATTTTTAAATTAACCCAATTTATTGAGACAAACAACAAATATTTTTAGTTTTAACAGTCAAACAAATATCTAATTTCTAATGTTTTATATGCAGATTAAATAGGTCTTAATGAAACTTTTGTCTTGTCTCCCGAGGCCACAGGAGGGCGCAGTGAGCAAAGTAATGTAGCACATTTAAATTGTGAACGCAAAGAAATAAATGTCTATAAAAAAACCTGCATTACGTCTAAATTAACTCATATAAATCAAATATAATTTCGTAAATTGCATAAACAATTATGAACAAAACAGCATCATGTATTTGCATCATGCTTAATACAAAGAGCCGAATCACCCATCACGCATATTTCATTTAAAAACAAGAGAAGCAGTGAAAAGGAATAAAACTCCACAAATTCGCGACGTGTGTTCTAAAAGTTTAAACTGTTTCAACTTTGCATGGCTACATCTCTTGTGTGAGACGCGAGTGCAGCAGTCATATTTGTCTATTTAATTTTGATGGTTTCGTTCAATTTTAATAATCAAAACGCATGTCTAATTAATTGAATTCATAAGGCTATAACAATCTAATAATGTATTAAAATAATAGTGCCCTATGAAATGTTTTATTTTGTTCCAAATTCCATATTTTCCGTTTTGATTTCTTTGGGTTCTGTTTTAATGGTTTAAATAGATTTTAATACTCAAAAAATATGTCTAATTAATTAAATTATTAAAATGTTAACAGCAATAGTGCCCTATGAAATACATTTTATTTTTTCTCAAATTCTGTTTCATTTTTTTTTATGTTAATAATAAAAAAAGCATGTTTAATTAAATGCATTCCCACAACTTAAACAATTTAACAATTTAATAAAATTGAACAATAATAAGGCCCTATGAAATGTTAAATTTTTTTCAGAAATTCTGTTTTGTCTGTTTTAATTTGTGTGGATTCTGTATTTTATGATTTAATACAAATTTATTATCAAAACGGTGATAATCAAATGAACGCATAAAGCTTTTAAAACATTTTAATTCATCTTTTAAAATGTAATCAAATTTAACAATTCCCTATATTGTTCGGCAAACAGAGGTTTATTGTTTAAATTAAAATTAACTTTAAAGGAACACTCCACTATTTTTTGAAAATAGGCTCATTTTCCAGCTCCCCTAGAGTTAAACAGTTGAGTTTTACCGTTTTCGAATCCATTCAGCCGATCTCCGGGTCTGGCGGTAGCACTTTTAGCTGTAGCTTAGCATAGATCATTGAATCTGATTAGACCGTTAGCATCTCGCTCAAAAATGACCAAAGAGTTTCGATATTTTTCCTATTTAAAACTTGACTCTTCTGTAGTTACATCGTGTACTAAGACCGACGGAAAATGAAAAGTTGCGATTTTCTAGGCCGATATGACTAGAAACTATACTCTCATTCCGGCGGCGCCTGAAAATAGGCTTATTGGAAGTTACCTAGCTGGGGACTATTTTTCACCTGCTGCAGCCATGGTACGGCAGCAAAGTTCCTTGATTATTACGCCAGAATGAGAGTATAGTTCCTAGACATATCGGCCTAGAAAATCGCAACTTTTCATTTTCCGTCGGTCTTAGTACACGATGTAACTACAGAAGGGTCAAGTTTTAAATAGGAACAATATCAAAACTCTTTGGTCATTTTTGAGCGAGATGCTAACGGGCTAATCAGATTCAATGATCTATGCTAAGCTACAGCTAAAAGTGCTACTGCCATACCCGGAGATCTGCTGAATGGATCAGAAAACGGTAAAACTCAACTGTTTAATTCTAGGGGAGTTGGAAAATTAGCCTATTTCCAATTTTTTTTTTACCAATACACAGAGACCGTAATTAAAGTTTTCATCTAGTCGAAACCTAAAAAGGGAAATAAAGTTTTTCTAATTCAATTTGGGGAATTGACATGTTCTTCGGCAATGAGCCATCTCTCGCTGTTTCAGCTGAACATATTGTACATTTTGCTGCTGTATAGCATCATTTTTGGTTACGGTGAAGTGTGTCCCACACTGCTGACATGTTTACCTGTTATACCTTATCCACATTATGTGCACAAAGTAAACGCTGACACAGTTATCAGAAAACGGATATTGTTTTGACCCTTAAAATTTATTTTGGCTTCTGAAAGTTTGGTGCATCACTAGTAGATCTTTAAACTCAAGCAGTGTGTTTTTGGGAGATCTGAGCCAATTCCTGCCAAGTCTAAACACTAAATGCTCTTTCTCATTCACAGCACAGGCCGATGTAGTGTTGAAGCTGACATTCAGATGTCATAGCGAGAGGTGATCATGATCACGATTTCTGCTTTCGATTTTTTTTAAGCATAATCGTCTGTGATATTTACCTGCTGCTTATTTATGAAACGTTTTCACTCAGGATTTTAATTTGTCATTTGCGTTATCTTGCAAATAAAAAGAAATAAATAAAAAGCCCCACAAGCGTTCATGGTTGAGGTTGCCAGATACTGAGAGTTTAAGTCCTCCAATCAGAGCCTTTTTCTTAAATCGATACATTTTCTTCCCAGTGGTTTACTGGCAACCATGCACTCACTCTCTCTCACTGCGCTGATGAACTGAAAGCACCTGCAAACATGTATGTTAGTGTTAAGCGATCTCTATTGAGATATTCTGCTTAGGGCTGCACAATTAATCGAATTTCTAATCGCGATTACAATTGTGGATGCCATAATTACGTAATCGTTCAAAGTCCACTTATGTTATTCTGCGTGCTTAAGATGCGTTTTTTTCTTTCTACATGTTATCTTAAGGGTTTTTCCCATTATTTTAATTTTAGTATAACATTAGTGTTTTTAGCTTGTTTATTTTCATATAAAAATACGGCATGCAGTTGCATAAAACAATAGAATAAACATAATTCAATGTAAATTGTGATAATCGTAATTTATAATCGCAATTACCATTTCAAGGGAATAATCGACAATTATGATTTTTGTCATAATTGTGCAGCCCTAATTCTGCTCAAATAAAAGTGTAATACAGCCAGTTCTTCAGTTTTTGTCATTTGTGCTGTTTGCTGCGACTAAATCTGCCAGAGAACCATGCTGACGTTCTCTTGATTCTCTTGAAAGTGCAATAATTCTGACAAAATTAAATGACAGTGAGCAAGAATAATGCTCATTATATTTTTGATGAACTGTTTAACCATTATCTTGCAGCCCTTCCAAGAGGCTTATGTACAGTATCTCACAGAAGTGAGTACACCCCTCACATTTTTGTAAATATTTTATTATATCTTTTCATGTGACATCACTGAAGAAATGACACTTTGCTACAATGTAAAGTAGTGAGTGTACAGCTTGTATAACGTGTGTTGAGTTATTTTGAGGGGACAGCAAATTTACACTTATACAAGCTGTACACTCACTACTTTACATTGTAGCAAAGTGTCATTTCTTCAGTGTTGTCACATGAAAAGATATAATAAAATATTTACAAAAATGTGAGGGGTATACTCACTTCTGTGAGATACTGTACATATTTAGGAGTCATTATAAAGGCATTCAGTCTCAGAGCCTGTATGTGAGATTGACTAATTAAGCTGACAGATATTATGTAACATTTGTAATGATTTAATGCTGAACAGCCTGAAGATGCAAATACAAACCATTCAAAAATGTAATAATGTATGTAGTATTACTCATGTGGAATGGCCACCGTGAAGCAGAAATTGAATAATTTGGTTGCAACAAATGGCTCCAGGTGGTTTATTTGCATTACACAGACTTGCAAATGACCGGCTTTTATTGACTGTTGTGCCACGTGCGCACACACATACACACACACACACACATACACACACACATATTGAAAAGTCATTCATCACATCTACATCTACATGGCTTTGTCTTGTAATAACCCTAAATACATGGGATATTATGTTTGTAGTTGTCTTTTTTGTTTGTAGTATTGTGTTACATGAGCTCTTTATTCTTGCCATTGTATTCAGAGAATGATTGATGATGTTGATAATGTATGAGTTTTTTTTCACATGACCTTTTAAACATGACCCATTTGTGACATTGCACTGAACAAGCAAACTGCCTTAACTGGTTCCCATGCACAAGACACTGAAATACATTTTTTTTTGCATTTTTAAATTGATTTTAAATTGAAAATATTCATATTCGCTAC
Organism: Sinocyclocheilus anshuiensis; assembly: GCF_001515605.1. NCBI lineage: Eukaryota > Metazoa > Chordata > Actinopteri > Cypriniformes > Cyprinidae > Sinocyclocheilus > Sinocyclocheilus anshuiensis. Next base: position 60,476 of record NW_015540898.1, read on the forward strand.
TGTTCAAACGTTTGGGGCTGGTAAGATTTTTTAAATGTTTCTATAAGAAGGCTGTTTTTTTTAAATATAGTAAAAACACAATTATTGTTAAATATTAGGGCTGCACGATAAATCGCATGCGATATTTAATGCGCATCTTGTCAGAAAGCCATAAGATGCGAGTTAAATATTGCATGCGATTTATCGTGCAGCCCTATTAAATATGAAATGTAAAATAGTTGTTTCTATTTCAATATATTTTAAAATGTAATTTAAAGTGTAGCCTAGTTTATTTGAAATAGAAATCTTTTGTAACATTATAAATGTCTTTACTGTCTCTTTGATCAATTGAATGCGTCTTTGTTAATAAAACTATTATTTTCTTTAAAAAAAAAAAAAAACGTCTTACTGATGCCAAACTTTTGAGTGCTTAGTTTACATAATTGTGTAGTTTTAAAATAAGTAATAATTGGCAGGGCTGTCAATCATGCCAATGCTAATTTAAAACAAACTATGCTTCAAAGATCTGGATTTCTGTGACGTAATGTTGTTGTGAATTGCATCACGTTAAATGAGTCACATTGAGTGAATGACATTGATGTGTTTTTGTTGAAATAGAATATTATTGTGTATTGCTTTGATTAGGAACCTAAGTGGTTAACTAATTAATCATCAATTAATCATCAACTGACAATGAACATTTAGTTTGACCAATGGCATTAGTTAAAAAATATTACAACAAACAACTAATGGGAGTTAAATTGATGTGTTGATTATGTGTAGCATTGTATGAAAATGTAAGGAGATTGTAAAATATGAAGTGTAGAGCTAAAAGAGCAGTGAGACCACATGGTCAGAAGCAAATAATCTGATGCAACATTAACGTTCAAAAATAGTAGGACAAATACAAAGTATAAATGAGGGTAAAAGTCAGATTTGGGCTAGATTTTAGCCTTAAAGTGGGTAGGACATTTCCAGAACAAATGAAGTAAGGTGTGTTTTTTGAGTTACTGATGTGTATTGTGTAGTTTGTCTGTGTGTTTGCCTGTTATAAGCAGAGAGAGAGAGATCAGCATTAGCTCATGGTCTGATGTTCTTTGCTCCTGGGAACAGAGACGTCTGTACGACAAGAGATTTCGCTGCTGAATACTGATCAGTGGCTTGATGTGAAAGAGAGTCTGTTTGCTGCTCAAACGCACACACAGAGGTGCGGGTCATTCACAGCCACACGAAAACCACTCAGAATAGTGTTCAGTGTTTCCCAAACACAGCAGAACACGCTTTGTTGATCCACTATTGGCAGCTTATGAAAGATTTGAGCAGAATTCTTCACACAGAATAAAATAATAACTCCTGATATTGTAATCTTGATTGTTGATTAATATAACTTATTTTGTTTAGCAACCCTCTACATTGCAAGTAAATCACTCGCATATGCGACTAAATCTTCACTCTGGGCGACTAAATGATGTCTAATATTAGCCAATGGCTAATAAATTCTCAGATTTTACTCGCCAGTGTGAGTTGGAGGCTGAGTATATGATTAGCACAGATATATTTTCACTCACAGAACACTCTGACTGAGCGCTTCAGAGTTTCACTCTCCGTCAAGCGATCTGTGATATTTTTCAGTTAATTTGAATGGATGCGCAGCGCACCTGTGTTTGTGTATTTGGCATAACGTAAACTCTAGTGTGAAGGCGCGTGACTCGCCGTAGCTTTCTCTCACACGCGCAAAGAGTGAGAGCGAGCGAGAGTCTTACATGACATGCAGAATTGATGTGATATATGTAAACGATATACTTTGTTGTGTTTTCCTGTAAAAAATAACGGAGTTCCTTTGGAATTCTTCAGCTTTTAAGAACTGCCGGGTTTTCCTGTAGTAGGCGGAACTAATGCGCAAACGACAATCTCATTGGCTGATGCTCACCTATTATCATCCCTGTTTTGATTTCAGCGAATCAGTTCGAGCAAACGCACACAACCTGATTAATATTCATGAATCCAGTAGCTCATAAACCCTAGTGCGTTTTTGTATTGTTCTTATTAGTAGAATTCGTATAATAATAATAATAATATCTTATCAGTATTATTGTTCGTTTTTTTTTACAGGAACACTGAATTACCAAAAAAAGCACCAGCACCAGTCCTAAGTTCATGGTTACCAAGTTTTAATTCTAATTACTAAACTTCTATTATTAAATAATACAATGCTTGACTGACTGATATTAAGAGTGTACTTTCAGATTTTTAAAAAGCTGTACCATTTTACAAACATTATATATGTTTGTAAAATGGTATAACTTATATATATATATATAGTATAGTATTTCAGTCTGGCGTTGTTTAGGGCAACTGCATGCTATATTTTTTTTTATTTATACTACACATAAAAAACCTGTTAATACATCAGTAATTCTAGACCAGAGATGTTGAAACCAGGTCCAGAATTGGCCCTTGATGCCCTTTGATCTGTCCCACCATGCCGTATAACAAGAGAGTGGGAAAAATAGGCAAGAAAACAAGCCACTGAAGTATATCTTCCTTTCTAATTTGTCTTTTTGTTTGAACATTTTTTGTTTTATTTTTGCATGGAACTAAAGAATATAAGTGAACTTCATTTTTCTTTTTTAATGTAATTCATATCATATACAACTGTTCAAAAGTTTGGGGCCATTAAAATGTTTTAATGTCTTTGAAAGAAGTCTCTTCTGCTCACTAAGGCTGCATTTATTTGATCATAAATACAGTAAAATTGAGAAATATTATTACAATTTAAAACTCTTTTCTATGTGAATATGTTGTAAAATGTAAATGATTCCTGTGAATTTTCAGCATCATTACTCCAGTCTTCAGTGTCACATGATCCTTCAGAAATCATTCTAATATGCTGATTTGCTGCTCAAGAAACATTTCTTATATTCCATGTTGAAAGTTGTGCTGCTTAATATTTTAGTAAAAACTGATATCATGAATTTTTTTTTTTTTTCAGGATTCTTTAAGATTAAAAGAGCAGCATTTATTTAACAGCATGAAAACAAAACATTCTACCATTAAATAGGTTATAAACAGAAAGCGAGCAATGTGACTTTGTTAGAAAGCTCACATCACACTATAAGGTGATATCATCACACTGGAAATGAAAGGTCAAGTCAAATGCATTGCATCGTGGGATACAGATACAGTGTTCCATGCAGTGTGCTCTGTTGCGTACTGCACCTTTAGTTAAATGTAGCAGGTGATATTCTGTGCATGCAGAAAATTTGCACAGGCCTACTATACGCAGTATGCATGCTGCAGAAGTTGTGTCTGTAGTTTGGCAAACATTGGCCAGTACTATGACAGGAAATGAAGAGAGAAGAAGAAGTGGGTGGACTGGGAAATGTCATGAGCCGGATTGAATGTCATGTTGTACACATGAGCACCACGGGTAGCACCATGTGAGTTAACCACTAGGTTCATCTTTGACTAGTATGCCACTTAAGGGAATAGTTCACCCAAAAATGAAAATCTACTCACCCTCATTCACAATGTAGATGGGTTTTGTTTCTTCATCGGAACAGATTTAGAGACATTTTGTATTACATCACCAATGGATCCTCTGCAGTGAATGGGTGCCGTCAGAATGAGTCCAAACAGCTGATAAAAACATCACAATAATCCACACTACTCCAGTCCATCAGTTAACGTCTTGTAAGGTGAAAACTGCTCCATCATTAAAGGGGTCATATGATGCGATTTCAATTTTTTCTTTCTCTTTGGAGTGTTACAAGCTCTTGGTGCATAAAGAAGATCTGTAAAGTTGCAAAGACTAAAGTCTCAAAACCAAAGAGATATTCTTTATAAAAGTTAAGAGTCAACCACACCTACCTAAAACGGCTCGTTCTAACACGCCCCCCCATGTCTACCTCACTATGTGGGAAGATTTGCATAACGCCGCCCAAATGTTCACGCAAAGAAAGAAGGCGTAACTTTTATTCTCACTGTAGTATTGTTGCCGCTGCAGCCATGCCGTGGAGACACTGTGTGCTTCATTGTGAAAGCGAAACTACTTTGTTTGGTCTTCCAAAAGAGGACGATATCCGCTTCGTCATGCCTGGAGCTGATCCGTGCTGGTCGCTGAGGGAATACATCAACTTTCACCGTAGACGAAGCGGAATCCAGCCCGGGGTCGTCACATGTGGTTGCCGCTCATTCGTCGCATCCGCCGGGCGCGCCGTTCTCGACCCCGCCGCCTCAGCTCATTCTATCCCGACCTCAGCGCACGCTAAGCCGGGGCTTCGGCTCACGCTAGTCATTACACCAAATACACAAAATAATGTTATTTTTAGCAGCATCATATGACCCCTTTAAGGCATTTGTAACTTTAAAACCATTGCTTCCGGCTAAAAGTCCTCAATCCATAATAATGCTTTCTGCAGTAAAACAATCGTCTCGTCTGAATCGGGAGAGAAATCTGCACAGATCAAGCACTGTTTACAAGTGAAAACCGTTCTGAACAACTATGTGCACGGTTTTTAATATTTGAGGACAACAGGAAGCTTCATTATGATGGATTTGTGTTTTGGCCAGAAGTGACACTTTGAAGTTAAAAACATCTTGATGAGCTTTTCACTTCACAAGGCATTAACTGATGGACTGGAGTGGTGTGGATTACTTGTGGATTATTGTGATGTTTTTATTCTCCAAATCTGTTCTGATGATCAAACAAACTCATCAAAATCCAGGATGGCCTGAAGATGAGAACGTTTTCAGAAAAGTTTCATTTTTGAGTGAAATATTCCTTTAACCACAAGTGATTAGAAAGAAATGTAAATTGATAAATTTGTCATTCTACTACATGTATATTTTATATCAAATATGTTTTGTTCGTTGTAGAGCTTGGCATCTGTTAGAGGATGTTGTTTGTGGTAGTTTGGAAACATTATGTTCATCTGAGTCATGCTTTTTGTTCTCTATTGTAGATTTTCATGTCCATCTCTTTGTAACCATTGGCTCTTTCTATCCATCTCTCAGGTGAAGCGATACCAATGCATGTTCGAGGGCTGTACGCGCACCTACAGCACGGCGGGAAACCTGCGCACGCATCAGAAAACGCACCGCGGTGAATACACGTTCGTGTGCAACCAGCAGGGCTGCGGCAAAGCCTTCCTCACGTCCTACAGCCTGAAGATCCACGTCCGTGTCCACACAAAAGAGAAGCCCTTTGAGTGTGACGTCCAGGGCTGTGAGAAAGCCTTCAACACACTCTACAGGTGAACTTGAGAATGAGACACTATTTATTAATTTTACACTTACATGCTTAAGTAGCTGCTAAGCCTTGTGGGCTTTGCTGTTAGACAGTGATTGCATTGTATTGATCACAGCGTGCAGGTCTCACAGAATCTCATCCTCATGTGACTGCTAGCCTGAAGTCACAGATCTGCCGTCACCCACTTCCTGTTAGCCTCTTTTCGCTAATGTCCTGCACCATCAGATATGTATTTACACGACTGATAAATCGGAATCTTTGTCCTAACCAGCCACAGCACCACCAAACGAAGAGTGCAGGTTTCTTTAATGGTTTCTTGGGTTTGATTTCTGTATCACACTGCGTCTACCCGTTCAGAGTGAAATCACACTCTCTTCATATAATAAACATTAAATACCTTATGATTGTCTGTGTCACATCACCGTAAAGCTGGGTATTGACACAGATTTCGCAATTCAATTTGCACGTTCTTGATTCGATTTGATTCGGTATCGATTCATCTGTGTATATATATATATCAGGTACAGTACATGTAAATCTGTCTTAAGGAAAAAAATCTTTATCAACAAATGCTGAAATGATACAGGGAACCCTGTCATTTTGTCAACCCTGTACATTACAATAATATTAAAGGTTAAAATTAACCTTTAGTTAATTAACCAAATAGTCCAAACTATTAAATTCAGTTGAAATTTTTATGTTTACAAACAAACAAATTAAACTAAATGCTTTTAATTTTGTTTAAAGGCTTTTAAAGTTTAGTTGTATATATATATATATATATATATATATACAGTGGGTACGGAAACTAAACTTTAAAAGCCTTTAAACAAAATTAAAAGCATTTAGTTTAATTTGTTTGTTTGTAAACATAAAAATTTCAACTGAATTTAATAGTTTGGACTATTTGGTTAATTAACTAAAGGTTAATTTTAACCTTTAATATTATTGTAATGTACAGGGTTGACAAAATGACAGGGTTCCCTGTATCATTTCAGCATTTGTTGATAAAGATTTTTTTCCTTAAGACAGATTTACATGTACTGTACCTGATATATATATATACACAGATGAATCGATACCGAATCAAATCGAATCAAGAACGTGCAAATTGAATTGCGAAATCTGTGTCAATACCCAGCTTTACGGTGATGTGACACAGACAATCATAAGGTATTTAATGTTTATTATATGAAGAGAGTGTGATTTCACTCTGAACGGGTAGACGCAGTGTGATACAGAAATCAAACCCAAGAAACCATTAAAGAAACCTGCACTCTTCGTTTGGTGGTGCTGTGGCTGGTTAGGACAAAGATTCCGATTTATCAGTCGTGTAAATACATATCTGATGGTGCAGGACATTAGCGAAAAGAGGCTAACAGGAAGTTCTTTGATGAATAAAACGTTAAAAAGAACAGCATTTATTCAAAATGTAAATATTTTCTAACAACAACAATTTAACACATCCTTGCTGAATAAAAGTTTTAATTTCGTTCAAAAAAAGGAAGAATAAAAATATACTGACCCCAAACTTTTGAACGGTAGTGTATATTGTTAGAAAAGATTTCAATTTTAAATAAATGTTCGTCTTTTTAACTTTTTATTCATCAAAGAATCCTGAAAAAAAAGTATCACAGGTTCCAAAAAATATTAAGCAGCGCAACAGTTTCCAGCACTGATAATAAATCAGCATATTAGAATGATTTCTGAAGATCATGTGACACTGAAGACTGGAGTAATGATGCTGAAAATTCAGCTTTGATCACAGCAATAAATTAGATTTGAATGGATATTAAAATAGAAAAACATTATTTTACATCATAATAATATTTCACAACATTACATTTTTTCCTGTATTTTTGATCAAATAAATGCAGCCTTGATGAGCATAAGAAACTCCTGTAAAAAACATAAAAAATCGTTCTGATCCCAAACTTTTGAGTGGTAGTGTGTATATATATTTAAATCATGGCTGTAATACAAAATGTTCTTTTTTTCATTGTTTTCATGACAGATTTGTTCAAACACATTAATCGAGACATCACTACTAGATTAAGAATATAATAACTATGTAATATATTGCACATATTTATCAAAATCCTCCTCTCTAAAGTAATTTGTTCTTTCTGACTAATAAGTTTATAGACATTAAATGGCTTTTCAGAGGTAAATGTAACATGCCATTGTTTGCATGCTGTTTTATTGACTACTGTCTTAATGTGGTTGAGTGATTAAATGAGACTTGATACATTTCATTAAGTTGTCCGTAATTTGACACCTTCTGATATTCATTCATGTTTTATTTATGCTATAACTAGTAATAAAGTCCTCTGCACTGCTGCTTCAATTGATCTCTCTGCGATATTAAAGAGTGTCAAAATGGCATTTATTAGCTGCATCTCATTTTGGAGGCTGCGTCGTCATTTCTCAGTTGATGATGAATACTTGATCTAAGAATCAATATCAACAACATTAAAATGAAGATTGATTAAAATGTATTAGTCAATATTGTAAACCCAGCCCTTTCTTGTTGCTTGAAACTTGGTGAATTGCATCTAGTTACTTCAAAATGTTTGCTTAAAAATTAAAAATCTTCATTATTTGTTCACCCATACATAGTTCATTCATTTGTACTTTGTGTGAAGGTATCTGCTCAATGACTAAACCTGATCACTGCATGATTATTGTGTTGCTCTCATCAGACTGAAAGCACACCAGAGGCTGCACACTGGGAAGACATTTAACTGTGAATCAGAGGGATGCACCAAGTACTTTACCACACTCAGTGACCTGAGGAAGCACATCCGCACACACACAGGCGAAAAACCATTCCGGTGAGGAAAATCTGTTTGATTTATACTAGAGCCCGACCGATATGGGTTTTTCAGGGCCGATACCGATATTAGGGAGTAAAAAAAGGACGATATCGATATATCGGCCGATATTCTTTGTGTATATTATAGTACAGTACCAGTCAAAAGTTTGGACACTTTCCCATTCAAGGGTCCAAACATTTGACTGGTACTATATATAGAATACAGTATATACATAAACAGAATATATATACATAAACACATTTTTTGCTAATATCGGCAAAACGATATATCGGTCGGGCTTTAATTTATACAGCACCTGATCAGAGGTGAGATCAGAGCGTTCACGCTGACGGTAGTTCAGAGCATTCACCTTGAATGTGCAGCAAGTATCATTGAAAGTGGAGACCGTGGTCTGCTTTCTGATACAGCTGGATACTGCAGTCATAAATTATAAATGTGGTATGTTTGCGTGTTAGTAAAGATTGAGGTGCTATTGTTTTTGTGTCTGCAGGTGTGATCATGATGGCTGTGGTAAGGCTTTCGCTGCTAGTCATCACCTGAAAACACATGTACGGACACACACTGGTAAGAAACTGGCAGTCTGTCCCATAAATTAACTCAAAATGAAAGCAATGCACTGAAAAAATCTTAAAACTTCTTTAACCCTCTAAAGCCTACTGTATCATATTTGATATGCTAATTTTTAAGGCCTCTAATTTATTGACATGATCAAAACTTTGCCTAAAAAACCTGTTGCACAATCTACCACATTCCTTCTGCCGTCTGATTGATAGTTTATAGTTTTTTAGCAAGTAAAAGGCCTTTTAGTATAATTGTACAAATTCAGCTCGTGGTTCACGTGACTTTATGCTGTAAAATCTTTCCTGACTTTTATAAAGTCAACATTAGAATAACTTTTATATTGTTAGTATTGTTTCAAGATAAACACTTACTGGACTGAAGCAACTTAGCTTTACTTGATTGTCCAGACATCATTTTTTTAGAAAAAGCATGTTCAAATGTGAGTCAAATATGATAATCTGACTTTTGAGGAACGTTTATTTGTTCATCTCTCAATCACCATTGTATTGCATTGCATTATATGTTTTGAAACTACAGAGCTTTGATCACACAACTAAGCATTTAAATCTCATATAACTGATATATATATATATCATTTTATGTAAGTAGTTTGCTATAATATTATAACAAATTTCAACCTCTCAGAATTTCATCTTAGTTTTTGGCCATATAAATATTAGCAAGTGCACCAAATTGAGTATTTCTGCTTAGTTTGGGCCTCTGAATAAAACTGAGCTGTTTTCCCTCTTTGAATATGAGCTCCATAGTCACGCTAAATCATATTGTATCATAAAGTCATAAAAGCCTGATAAATCAAATATTATACTCAACAAAAAACACTTATGTTGAAACACTTCTCTTTTACCTTTTGTCTAAAGCAGGGGTCACCAAACTCGGTCCTTGAGGGCCGGTGTCCTGCAGAGTTTAGCTCCAACTTGCCTCAACACACACACCTGGAAGTTTCAAGTATACCTAGCAAGACTTTGATTAGCTGCTTCAGGTGTGTTTCATTAGGGTTGGAGCTAAACTCTGCAGGACACCGGCCCTCCAGGACCGAGTTTGGTGACCCCTGGCCTAAAGGTTCCTTTTAAAAAAATACAATTTTCTGACCATTATTTCATTATTTTCATCTGTCTTTACAGGGTTAATCTCTTACAGAGGTCATACTATACAGTTTTGTAGCTGTTCTTTTGATCTTTCTATCACAGTTTCCACAAAAATATGCAGCAGCACATTGATAATAATCAGAAATGTTTCTTGAGCATGAAATCAGCATTTTAGAATGATTTCTGAAGGATCGTGTGACACTGAAGACTGGAGTAATGATGCTGAAAATACAGCTTTGGTCACAGCAATAGTTTACATTTTTAACTGTATTAAAATAGAAACAAGTTTGTATTCAATTGTAATAATAGTTCAAATCTTACTGTATTTTTTAATCAAATTAATGCAGCCTTGCTGAGGATAAAAGACATCTAACTTGTAAAATTAAATTATTGTTATCGATACAGATAGTGGTACAAACAGTATAGAGAAGACACTTAAAATGCTTTAGCAAAACTGTTACTAAAATAAAATGAAAATATAAAAATAAAAAATAATTCAAACTCTTAATAAAAACTACAATAGTATTTCAATAATAATAAAGTGATACATTGTAAAAATCTGGTTTAAATGTCTGTAAAATTCATCTTAATACATACTTAAGTAAATTAATCTGGCCTTATTTCCAAAAAAAAAAATCTTATTTAGACGCGAGAACTTCTCCAGTTCTTCTCTTATGGTCTCTTTTTCTGTTCCAGGAGAGAAGCCATTTTTCTGTCCGAGCGATGGCTGTGAGAAGACCTTCAGCTCTCAGTACAGCCTGAAGAGTCACATTCGGGGTCATGATAAAGGTCCAGCATTCACCGTGAGCAGTCATCCGCTGTCAGAGGTGCACACTCACACAATCACAGGCCGCTCTGGCTGCTTTGTTACATAGCCGCTTCAGGACAGTGGTCTTAATTGATACTGTTGTACTTGTTCTATTGCAGGATGCGAATCACTCACTGTGCCTCAGTGATTTGAGCCTCATTTCCACAGACTCTGAGCTCCAGGAGAACCACAATGTGAGTGACGTCCTCATTTACACAGAGCTGTTTTCAGTCGTCTCTCAGATACGAGTTCATCTCAGCACATATTCGTGTCTCAGTCTCAGGGTTTGGATCTGAACAGCGTCACCCCCATACGAATCTTTGAGCTGATGTTCCAGAGTCCTGAGAACAGTGTCAGCCCGGACGACCCGAAGCCCACAGGCAAGAACTTTTAGAGCTCACCGTGTTCAAAAACACCGGGTCATTCCGGTTATGTAGTACGGTTTGAATAAGTGAACAAGCATTTGTTAGTGTATTGTGTAATCTATTAAAGTCTTTATTTTAATTATTTTTGAGTATACCAGACTTTCAGAGATTTTCTCAGGCACTTGAAATTTATACTATAAACATGATGGAAACATGTTAACTAGGGTTGGGCCGATAGACGATGGCTGACAGACATCACGATTTTAAGCCGGCATCGTGATTCCCCTCCAACTATGTGCTGTGCTGAACACATGTTCAGATGGCGCACTGGTAGCACATATGCACAGATATTTACACGTGATGTTAGCCATGATAGGGCACTGTCCTTGGTTAGCTTTCCACCAAGTTAGTGGGTCTTCTTCTCCATCAATAGCCATTTCCTGTAGGTATATCGACATCTCTGCTTCACCTTTTTGAGCAGCGGTGAGCAAGGCTGCTGTAGCTGCTCTTTTCCCAAGAAGGCTGCCCAGTGAACCCTTTTTCTTCTTAGGCGGGGTGCCAGCACCTGATTCCTCTTCCTCTTCTCTCCCTTGTTGTGGACCGGGTGTCAGACTTGCACGTGTTTCTGCTGCAGCCGCCATCTCTGCTACCAGTTCAGTTTTTGTGGCACTTAGCTCGGGTGGCTTCATGTGATCCCTATATCTTCTCTGGTCAAGCAAGGTTGCTGTGCATATCATCTTCTGGGTGGCATCATGGCCATATTTGCCTTCCATCTGCTCTAAGATGACATGCTTCAGGTCGGCTTTGAGTTTGGCATCCTGCTCTGACTCCTCCAGCACACCTTCCAGGTGGGCTAACATGGGCAGAAGTGAGGAAACGGTAACGTAGTTTTCTCCTGAGAGAATATTTGTAAACTCCGCTACTGGCTTCAACCCGCTGTTAGCCGCTTCCAGAACACTTATGTCCTGCCATGTAAGCTCCGGGAGCGGGCAGCGGCTTTTGTCCTGAGCAAACACCCTCTTTCTTGCACCTGCTCCAGGATTATCTCCACCATTTTCTGTCTGGAGCCCCATCATGTTGCACAGTCCTGTCAGGAAAACATATTCAGCAAACTTTTAAGTAATTATAGTAGCTATTCAACCAACTTCTAAATAACTATACCGGATAGGCTATTTACATTGCACACATTTACGTTTTTCTAATCACGGCTGACAAAAAGGTACAAAGCCTCCCATGTGGTGATCACACAATGTCAAATCAGCTTAACATATAAGCTTAGTTATGCAAAATCCGTGTATCATTCGTTCAGTTAATTTTCAATTGAGAATCCACAAATCAGAAAACAAAAAACAACTTATTTCATTATTTCTTTACAAAACCAAAACGAAAAAACAAATAATGACTTGATATTCGTATTTCGTTTCTATGCAAATTAAAAATGGGGAATAGGAATGACTATGAAATATCACAATCAATTTCATTCCTTAATAATGAATCCGTGTATCATTCGATCATTCATTTTTTGATTTAATATTGAAAGTAGAAAAATGAGAAAACAGCTCCTTTTTCGTTTTTTCGTTTTTTTTTCCAAAAAAAAGAAAAACGAGAATTCAGCTTAAGTTTTCATTTTTCGTTCATGGGTGGAAAAATGAATAAACAGCTTGAATATATTCGATTTCTACATGTGGGCAGGAATTAAACGCCCCTTTCTGCTGATTGGTCAGCCGAAGATCAAACCATGCCTTCATCAGTTCTTCCGCAGTATCACGCAGCAGAATAATAGTCCTCCACTGCTGCAGTTGTATGGATTCTTAACGCATTTATTGCAACTACATTTAATCTTTTTTCATCAAACAAACAGGCTAATGAATAGCTCGACACAACTCATACTGGGGCAGAGTCTAGACAGGGCTTTCTTCTGTGTAGATATAAATTCTATTCTTTGCATCAGCTGGGCATGGCAGGGTATGATATGACAGCTGTCATAGCCTACCCTGCTCACCCAGTAAGTCTGTTTGTTTGTTTAATTAAGAAATTAATTCATTCATTCATTTCAAAATAAATATTTTAAACACTAAGACAAAAAGGAAAGAATAATAAATTGGCTTGGGT
>NW_015540898.1:73892-74343 GCF_001515605.1 Sinocyclocheilus anshuiensis
TCTCGTTTTTCATTTGTTGGAAAAAAAACGAAAAAACGAAAAAGGAGCCGTTTTATCATTTTTCTACTTTCAATATTAAATCAAAAAACAAATGATCGAATGATACACGGATTCATGTACATGTTCATTCATTTTTTTTATTTAATATTGAAAACAGAAACATGAGAAAACGGCACCATTTTCATTTTTCGTTTTTTCAAAAACATGAAAAGACAAGAATTCGCCTTAATTTTACATTTTTACATTCAGGGGTAGAAAATGGATAAACAGCTAGTCCTCCGCTGTTAAGGTGTTTATTGTAACTCCTGCATTCCATCTCTCTCTCATCAAACAAACAGACTAACAAATGGACAGGGTTTACTTCTGTGTAAGCACAGTTTCTCTATGGCAAGTATTAGGTGCTTATTGCAGAAATATGTATGTACCTCGGATCTGCAGCCACATTGCCCTT
>NW_015540898.1:74704-81963 GCF_001515605.1 Sinocyclocheilus anshuiensis
CGGTGCCGTCATCATGTCGTCTTCAGTTCTGTGCAACAGAATAAGAGTCCTCCGCTGTTAAGGTGTTTATTGTAACGCCTGCATTTTGTCTCTCTCTCATCAAACAACCAGACTAACAAATTGACAGGGTTTACTTCTGTGTAGGCATAGTTTCTCTATGGCAAGTATTAGGTGCTTATTGCAGAAATATGTATGTACCTCGGATCTGCAGCCACATTACCCTTTTAGTCTATTTCTTTGGCGCACTGCACATTTTATTTAGCTGTCCAGTTATCAAAATCTGTGTGGCAAAGCTGTGTGACGCACTGGACAACACGAGGCGAATGCATTTACATTATAGTGAAGTGCAGACCAGTATTGATTTTAGTGTGATTACGCAGCAGTCATAACATTTATTTTAGACAGTACAGTTTCATTAATAAGGAATATGAATTGATTTCATTTTAGACACAAAACAGTGTGTTTTATTTGACTTAAAACACAGGTGTTTCATTCTTGAATGAATTCGAGTCTTTGAATGAATCGTTTGTGTGAGTGGTTCAATGACCCATTTGCTTTGCTCCTGAACAAATCAGCATTTTGAACGAATCGGTTGAATTGATGACTCTATGACTCATTCATCAACACAATGACTTGCCGCCACCTACTGGTGATGTAACCTTCATAATTCAAGTATCCAATTGTTTCATTTTGTCACTCATTTCATATTTTTGTAGGCTATTCAGAATGTTTTTGTTTAAAACATTAATCTCATTCCATAATGCAATTGCTGTGTTAATGCATTTACTGCCGTCTGAGCAGCATTAATTGTGTAAATACATCTAAATTCAACTTAAGATGCAGCTTCTGTGCCACAGTGCAAAGATGGCTTTGGTTGGTACTGATGTAATTGGTAACACCTATAATGTCATATTTTTCAAATATTGACTAAATTCAGGAATTTAATATTAAAGGTGACACACATATTTTATAAAGTTAGATAAATGCCCTTTTCTATAAAAACAGCATATATTATATACATGTGTAACATGCCGTTGGATAATGACAGTATCATATAAACTTCTCTATGAAAAAAAAACCTCGAAATAATCAAAACGGTAAGATAGCTTTATATTCACACTAAAACCGATACTGGTCTGCGCTTCACTATAATGTAAATGTCATGCAGCTTTACCACACAGATTTTGATCATTGGACAGCTAAATAAAATGTGCGGTGCGCCAAAGAAATAGACTAAAAGGGTAATGTGGTTGCAGATCTGAGGTACATACATATTTCTGCAATAAGAACCTAATATTTGCCATATAGAATCTATGCCTACACAGAAGTAAGCCCTGTCTAGGCGCTGCCCCAGTATGGTTTGTGTCAAGCCATTTGTTAGTCTGGTTGTTTGATGAGAGGGAGATGAACGCAGGAGTTGCAATAAACGCTTTAACAGCAGTGGACTTTTATTCTGTTGCACAAAACTGAAGACGACATGATGACGGCACCCTTTGATGTTTGCTTGACTAATCAGTGGAAAGGGGCGTTTCATTTCCTCCCACACGTGGAAATCGAACATTCAAACTGTTTATCCATTTTCTACCCCTGAATGTAAAAATGGAAAATCAAGGCGATTTCTTGTTTTTTCGGTTTTTTAAAAAAAACGAAAAACTAAAATGGTGCCATTTTCTCATGTTTTCAATTTTAAATCAAAAAACGAATGAACGTAACGTACACAGACCATTATAATCCGTGTATCATTCGATCATTCGTTTTTTTTATTTAATATTGAAAGTAGAAAAATGAGAAAATGGCTCCTTTTTCATTTTTTTCCAAAAGACGAAAAAGGAGAATTCAGCTTCAATTTTCATTTTTCGTTCATGGGTGGAAAAATGAATAAACAGTTTGAATATTCGATTTCTACATGTGGGTGGGAATTAAACGCCCCTTTCTGCTGATTGGTCAGCCGAAGATCAAACATTGCCTTCATCAGTTCTTCCGCAGTATCACGCAGCAGAATAATAGTCCTCCACTGCTGCAGTTGTACGGATTAATAACCCATTTTATCAATTTCATATTTTTCTCATCAAACAGACTAATGAATAGCTCGACACAACTCGTACCGGGGCAGAGTCTAGACAGGTCTTTCTTCTGTGTAGACCATCCATTTCGATTTATCGTGCAGCCCTACTGTAGGGTTTGGTGAGAAACAAACCGAAATGGCAAGTTATTAAAAATTTTGTGTTGCAGTCCTGTGCATATTCTTTTCCACAAGCGCATATTCTTATGAGATACCAATTTAATAAAACAAAAGACTACATTACAAAACTCAGAAGAGTATGTATTTTAATTTATCTGTTCTCCAGTTGTTCTTGCGTGAATGTTATAGGCCTATCATATATTAAATGCATTATTCTTTTCTTTTTATAGTAGTGTTTAAAATATTTAATTTAAAAGTAATTAATTAAACAAACAAACTTACTGGGCGACCGGGTAGGCTATGACAACCGTCATATCATACCCTGCCATGCCCAGCTGATGATGCAAAGCATAGAATTTATATCTACACAGAAGAAAGCCCTGTCTAGGCTCTGCCCTGGTTGTTTGATGGGAAAAATATTAATTATAGTTGCAATAAACATGTTAAGAATCTGTACAACTGCAGCAGCGGAGGACTATTATTATTCTGCTGCGCGGAACTGAAGAAAAACTGATGACGGCACGCTTTGGTCTTCGGCTGACCAATCAGCAGAAAGGGGCGTTTAATTCCCGGCAACGTGTAGAAATCGAAAATTCAAGCTGTTTATTCATCTTTCTACCCCTGAACAAAAAATTAAGCTGAATTCTTGTTTTGCTTTTCTTTTCTTTTTTTTCTTTTTTTTGGAAAAACTGAAAAAAACGGAAATGGAGCCGTTTTCTAATTTTTCTACTTTCAATATTAAATAAAAAAACTAATGAACAAATGATACACTGATTTACATGGACCGTACAAGTTAGTTATGTTTGTCTGTGCGTCTGCTCGCACGCTTGCACTGGTGTAGGCTAATAGGCAATTGTGTCATTTAAACTGATTTAATTTGCGGAGCTGTTTAGTAGGCCTATATGCGCATTTATGGTTTTACATATTGGAACACTTATTAAATTATTGCAATTAGGTAAAAGGTATCAGCCCACACTTTTAAAAATTACCGTGATTAAAGAGTGCTGATGGAGTTTCAACTCCTCTTGTGCTTTGCTCAGCTCACATCTCTTCCACCAGCTGTGGGAAAAAGCAGTGTTGACTGCCTGGCAAAGCCCGAATGCCCGATCAGTGCTGGCCTTCTGTTGTTTATAGCAATGTTCAGGTTGTGACCAAAACAACTTAACCACGGCCATTTTAATTGTCTGATGGCCGCAGCAATATTGCCCCATCATCAGTAGTTATGCAGGAGATTTTTCTTTCTTCTTTTTTTCAGTCATGTATACTCTCCCGCAATGCCAACTCCAGGTTTTCGGCTGTATGGCTTTCTGGCATGAAGCTTGTTTGTAAGCATTTCGATTCCAGTGTACATTCTTTGCTGGCATGATGTGCGGCCACTGACATGTAGGCCATCATGTTGCAGCTGGACCACATGTCAGTTGTCAGGGCCAAATATTCCACATCATCCAGCACTGCTGAAATATTTGCTCTCATGTCGTTGTACAACTTTGGGACTGCGGTCTTTGAGAAGAATTTCCGATCTGGCAGCTCAAACTGCTTGTCAAATGTTTGCAGCATGGCCTTAAATGTTCTCTTCTCTACCATATTAAAATAAATAATTTCTTTTGCTAGGTAGCGAGTTACAGCATCAGTCCACTGCTTCCACTGTCATGCTTGTACTTTGAACGTTTGGCAAAAGCCCCAGATATGGTTGGTTGTTCCCTAGCTGTTTTGCCAAGTTCAGTTGTGCGTGATAGCATTGGCAATGAGTTGTATTCCGTGGGATGGTGCACAAGCAAATGGTCATGTAAATTAGTCATCTGTCCATCTTTTGCACGGATTACAAGAGCATAAATCCTGCACACCACTTCAGACGTGTCTCTTGGCTGTCCTCTTTCATTAGGCCTAAACCCAAAGTTTTGCCAGACAGGCGAAGTGGTACCTTTTTTATCGACCAAGTTTGTCGACGCCATTATTAGATCACTATGCCTACGCATCTGTACTCCATACCAAAGTCCTGCAAAAAAAAGTTATTGGCAGGTGGTATTTTGTCTTAACTTTATTTACAGGTTTGGTTCTGGGTAAAACAAAGAACATGCGGGTCGGATCGTGGGTGATGGATAATAAATATATTACAATAAAATTAAAATAGCTTAATAATAGTTCAATTTAATGTTTTAATTCTCTGACATCTGCTCCGCATCGCTCCTTAGTGATCAACTGCTGCAGAGCGTGCCAAAATCGAATTTGCTGATGAGATGAAGACGAAAATATCTAGTGGAAAGTGAGAATGTTACGTTTTTAATGATATAATTGTTTTCAATGTTTTGGCAGATGGCCATCTAGCGAACTGATATGCATAAACCTGTTAGCAAAAATTGTATGTATGTTGAAGCATGCTAAAAACATGGTAGCAATGTGTCAAAAAATGGTAGCAACATTGTTAAACATGTTACATGCTAGCAATGTGTTAAAACATGTTAGAAACATGTTGAAATTCTAAAACATATTAGCAACATGGTAAAACATGCTAACTATGTGTTAAGACATGGTAGCAACATGATAAAACATGTTAGAAACATTCCAGCAATGTGCTAAAATGTGTTAGGAAAATGTGAAAACATACAATCTGTTAAAACATGGTGTTAAACATGATAGAAACATGTTAACACATGGTAACAACATGTTATAAACGTGGCAACAACCTGTTAGAAACGTGGTAACAACGTTAAATTTTTTAAACATGTTAGTAACATGCTAAAACATGTCAGAGATGTGCTTAAATATGCTAAGTGTGTTAAAAACCTGCAATCTCTTAAAACGTGGTAGCAACATATTAAGACATGTTAGCAATGTGCCAAAACATGGTAACAATGTGTTGCAACATGTTAAGAATGTGTTAAAACATTTTAATGTTAAAACATGCTAGCGATATGATAAAACATGTTAACAATGCTAGCAAGATTTTGAAAAAAATGCTAGAAACATGTTAACAGCATGTTAAGGCATGGTAACAATGCGTTAACATGTTAAAACATGCTAGAAAACATGGTGAAAAACATTCTGGAAACATGCTAAAACATGTTACATCATTATTCACGTTTGCATACTAGAAAATTGGCTTGGTGTATTGAGTAAGCAAATTGGGACAACACCTACAAATACTTGGCAGCAAAATGCTAGAACCATGCCAGGAACAGTGTGCTAAAACTTGCTCGCAATCTTTTTTAAATGTTCACTTATTGATAATGTTTTGATGACATGATTTCCATCTTTAACATTTCAACCAGCATATTTCTGACAAAATGTACTACATAGTAGGAGTGAACCATCACATATCCAGTGCCTCAATCTGACGTCAAGCTTCTGTCTCTCCAGATAACCTAGCAGAGTCTTTTGGCCTTGAGTCGTCACCTCAGACAGCTACTGCAGAAGTGTCCACTCAGCCCCCTTCATCCACCTCTTCCCCATCCTGCTCCATCACGACCCCTGCTTTGGAGGCTCAGACTCCGCCTACAGCACTCCCCTCTAAGTCAGCCCCACCTCCTTCCGCTGTCAGCAGCTCATTACTGACCTCCACTTTCTCTTGTGCTCCGCCCACCTCATCACACTCACCCGAAGTGCCCGCTCCATCTGCACCCTCAGTCGCCCAGCATTACATGACATTGACCTCCGCGGCTCAGCCGGTGCCTCCACCATCCGCGCCCGGAGTCTCCAGCGTGCCAACCGTGACGACTGAGGTGACGGCGGTAGTAACGCACACAGTGCCTTTGGCTCCTCCACCTCCTCCTACGATCACTATCGCCCCCACGGTCGGCCTGCAGCCCAGCATCGTCATGTCCGATCAGAACCTGCAGTGGATCCTCAGCAGTGCCACCAGCGCGCAGCAAAACCCTGAACAACAGGTCCAGCAGTCTACCATTCAACTAAATCTGTGTTCTTGGTTTTCAGTTTTGTTTTAGCTTCAGCTTCATGTTTCAATCTTTTGTTCCCCTTCAAGGGAACTCGCACTGCGTCCTCATAGTGTCCACTAGAGGATGCAGTGTCTCGTTCCCTTTCAGGGAACCATGGTAGCATGCGTAACCCGAGACGTTTTGTCTTCATTTATAAGCAAGATTTTAGCAATTAAGCTGCTCTTAAAGGGATAGTTCACCCAAAAAATGAAAGTTTTGTCATCCTCACCATTGTGTCTTTCCAAACCCATAAGACTTTATTTTCTAAACAAAAATGAAGATATTTTCAATGAAGCCTGAGGGAATTCTGTCATTCCATTGAAAGTCCATTACATCAGAACTTCAGAAAGTTCATAAAGATAACATAGAAGAAATCGTGAAAGTAAAAGGTTTCTTTTATGGTGTCTTTATGAACTTTTGGAAGCTTGAAAGTTTTGGTGAATATAGATATTGTAAAAGAAATCATAAATGTCTTCATTTGTTTTTACAAGATTTATGAAAGTCGTATGGGTTTGGAATGACGGTCTGTGCCTGATGACAGAAGTTTAATTTTTCAGTGAACTACACTATCAACATGCTAAAACATGTTAGAAACATGCTAACGATATGTTAAAACATGCTAGCAATGTCATTGTGTAAACTCATACTAGGAACATGCTAATAATGAGTTAAAACTTGCAATATGTTAACCATCCTGGCAACATGTTAAAAATGTTAGAAACATGTTAACAACATATTAAAACCCACTAGCAATGTGCTAAAACATGTTAGCAATGCGATAAAACCCATCTGGCATCATCAGATTATTTAAAGTGCAGTGGACTTTTTAAGTGTGAACCCTTATGATGCATATTTTATTTTATTATTGTAGTTTATTCTGGCCAAGAATCAGCCAATCAGAAACCAGAAGATTTGATGCTATGAACCTCACAATCCAACAGCTAATTCATCCTCAAAAGTGCACATCACAGCAGCCTGATAACTTTTAAACATGAAGTTGACTTGGAAGTGAATTGTTACAACCATTATGGCCTTCATAGTGAGATCGTTCAGTAATAGGTTATTTTTGCTGTTTTTAGTGCACATCGTATTTGCTATTTAGCATTTTTGTGTGTGTGTGTGTGTGTGTGTGTGTGTGTGTGTGT
>NW_015540898.1:82177-82783 GCF_001515605.1 Sinocyclocheilus anshuiensis
AAACCTATTTCACTGCTTGCTTTAGCTTTTACAAATTATGCTAATCTTGCCAGACATACATGTCTGATTATATTGCAAATATTCTATTCATATTTTCAGCATTAGATTGTTTTGCAGTAGATCTTAATAATCATCTAGTTCAGGTTTGAATTAATGGAACAAATATATTTATTCTTCTCAATTTTTGACATTACTACTGCTTTTATTTTCAGGGCCCAAAAGTAGAGAAGGTCTTTTTTACAACAGCCATACCAGTCGGTGGACATTCAGGTATGATTGAATATATTTTGTATTATTTTATTGATTTTAATGAAAGTTTAAAGGACAACAGAATAGGGCTACATGATTAATTTAATTGCGATTCCAGCTTCTGCTTCTCTCGATAGATTAAGCATGATCGTCTGCGACTTATTGGTTATTTATCCTTAAGAGGTTTTTTTGTTTGTTTGTTTTTTGCTCTTTTTGATATTGTCTTGCACTGATAAGAGTTTATGCTTGAGGTTGCCAAATGTCAAAGGTTTAAATACCCCAGTCAGAGTTTTTCTACTTAAAGGGGTCATATGATGCTGCTAAAAAGAACATTATTTTGTGTATTTGGTGTAATGA
>NW_015540898.1:82849-96819 GCF_001515605.1 Sinocyclocheilus anshuiensis
ATACTGTACATTATTGTTTCTCCTCTATGCCCCGCCTTTCTGAAACGCGTCGATTTTTACAAAGCTTATCGGTCTGAAAAGCAAGGTGTACGCTGATTGGCCAGCTATCCAGTGCATTGTGATTGGCTGAATACCTCAAGCGTGCGACGGAAATGTTTCGCCCCTTGCCATACTGTGATGCTGTGTCCTGGCCGGCGTGGCAAGACATAACCAATAAAACCCATTATAAACGAGGCATTTGTTGCATCCAGTGGGGACATAATTACTGATTATAATGAATAAAGAATATCTCTTTGGTTTTGAGACTTTAGTCTTTGCAACTTTAGGGATCTTATCTATGCACGGACAGCTTGTAACACTCCAAAGAGAAAGGAAAACTTGAAATCGCATCATACGACCCCTTTAATATTCTCAATCTGGCAACCATACACCACCAAACCATATCTCTCTCAGTAAATAAGAAAATGCTGTCAATTTTCACCGTTTTTTTTTTTTTAGAAATGTTGATATATCAAATGATATATTAACAAACTCCTCTGTAAAAAGTATATAGATGGGGAAAAATGTCATGTTTGGTGTATATAAGTGCTGCTGAAGTAAGGATTTCTGACTAATTTTGAGAAGATGGCCTTTAAAGATAAGTGATCGAAATCTGCAGACACAGATAGATAAAGTGTAATAAAATATGTGTATTTTGGATGTTTTATTTCTGCTAGTCTGAAATGACACTTTGTGAAAAGCCAAATAGCCCAAAATCCTAAAATTGACCAGTTCATGAAAAAACTATGTTTTTACCTGCAGTGTCTTGCCTTAATAGAAACACTTTAAATAGGTGGAATTTTTGGTGCTATTATTTAAAATTCCACTGTTTAAACTTTTGAGAGAACCTGCTATTTTTACCTATTTTCTCAATTTAGAAAATGTGTTAATTTAAATGACAAATATAATAAATCAGGAAACTAGATGAGGGGAAATAAACCATACATACAGTATATGTTGTCATTCTCTTTATTTGTGCAATAATTCTGATCAAATGTAAAAAGAAAATAATCACTATTATATTTTTGAGCGAAATAACCAAAGATCAGTTTACCCATTATCATGCAGCCCTACCACAGAGAGCGTCTCTCACAGGTAGCTGTTATGGTTGTTTCAGGGAACGCAGTGCAGCACATCGGTCTGAGTCTGCCGGTCATCATCATAAAGCAGGAGGAGTCCTGCCAGTGTGAGTGTGCCTGCAGAGACTCCGCAAAAGACAAGAGCGCTGCCACCTCACTGGAGAAGTCAAAGAACACGTCGCCGCCTCCTGCTGCGCCTCCTCCAGCCCTCCCCGAAGAACCTCCATCCCTCCCCGAAGAACCTCCATCCTGCTGCCCATCCAAAGAGAACCCCGCTCAGCCCCAACAGGACAACCTGGCTGCTCCAGTGACCCCCAACACCCCCAGCGATGGCCTGGCCGGCATGGATGTCTCAGATCTGCTCAGTCCAGACACCACAGCCAAAATAGAGGCCCTGCTGATGGTGGCGGATGAGTTCTCCATGCCTGATGGAGGCGGCAGCAGCAGCGCCCCCTAGAGGCTCAGGCCTCACTCTTCATCTGTACTGTGTACAGATGGGTATCTCACATACACCTGTACCTCTGCTATAGGCACGCATCTCTCCCCAGGCCTGTGTGATCCTGATCCGAGTGTGTGGTTTTTGGTGCACTTTTAAGGGAGAGTAGCAGGCGGAGCAGTTTAGGGCACCAGGAAAAGTAGTTTAGTTGCTTCTCATAATGATTTGAGTGTCGGTAGTGTTTTAACCCCGCTGTTTTGCTAGATTATTTCAAAGATTATTTAAAGATCAGAATCCGATTATAGAGATTCACCATATCTGCAGAGACTCCGCAAAAGACAAGAGCGCTGCCACCTCACTGGAGAAGTCAAAGAACACGTCGCCGCCTCCTGCTGCGCCTCCTCCAGCCCTCCCCGAAGAACCTCCATCCCTCCCCGAAGAACCTCCATCCTGCTGCCCATCCAAAGAGAACCCCGCTCAGCCCCAACAGGACAACCTGGCTGCTCCAGTGACCCCCAACACCCCCAGCGATGGCCTGGCCGGCATGGATGTCTCAGATCTGCTCAGTCCAGACACCACAGCCAAAATAGAGGCCCTGCTGATGGTGGCGGATGAGTTCTCCATGCCTGATGGAGGCGGCAGCAGCAGCGCCCCCTAGAGGCTCAGGCCTCACTCTTCATCTGTACTGTGTACAGATGGGTATCTCACATACACCTGTACCTCTGCTATAGGCACGCATCTCTCCCCAGGCCTGTGTGATCCTGATCCGAGTGTGTGGTTTTTGGTGCACTTTTAAGGGAGAGTAGCAGGCGGAGCAGTTTAGGGCACCAGGAAAAGTAGTTTAGTTGCTTCTCATAATGATTTGAGTGTCGGTAGTGTTTTAACCCCGCTGTTTTGCTAGATTATTTCAAAGATTATTTAAAGATCAGAATCCGATTATAGAGATTCACCATATAAAACCAAACGAGTTTATGCCCGGCCACATGTTGTACTTGAGTTTAAACTTGAAACCCACTACACATTAGTTCACTGGTGTATCTGAGACTTCAAAAGCAAGGCCTTCATCACAGTTTATGGGTAATGAAGTTATCTAGGTAAAGTCCTGCACATTGAAACATTTAAGTATTTTATGTGTAATTTATTAGGAAGGCTGCAGTGCTCATAATAATAATAATGTGATTTTTGAGATATTTTATTTTATAGTTTGTCATTCTGGATAAACTGCAATGAACATTTACCTGCCTTTTAAATGTAATTTAGAGGTTTGTTTGGCTGCCTATAATTTAGTATTTAATTTTATATATGTTAATTTATTAAAATACTCAATTGTTGGATAAATGTAGCTCTCTTTCCCAACTTTTCACAAAATGTTCCTTTTCTGTTTCCCCAAACTAGGCAAACTCTGTCTTTAAGTGAATCTCACAAAACTGTCTTGAAAATTTCTGGGTCATATTTCCCACAATCCAAAAAATATATATAAAATGGGAATTTTTGCATAAAGAATATTAACCCTATTTAATTTTTTTTATTTTTTTATATTAGTGACAATTTCATACCCAATTTCCATTATAATAATGTAAAACAATAGAAAGTGTTTATATATATTATTTCAACTGAATTGAATTTAGACTGATTTTAATTTTTAAAAAAATTATATTGTCTAAGTATGTGTTAATATAAAGCCCCGCACATAACATGAGGGATATAATATATATATATATATGAATTAAGAATTCATTCCCACAACATGTTTATTTGTGGCCACAATTTAATAATTTGTTAACTCATTTTATTTAAATCGTGACCACTATTTACTAATTTATTCCCTTGTTTTAGTTAAAATGACGAAACAAATTATTACGTGGCCATGATTTATTAAATTAGTAAATTGTGGCAATGAATTAAGAATTTGTGGGAATTAGTTATTTCATGGCCGCAATATGATTTTTTATTTTTTTTTTCCCTGCATGTGATGTGTGGGGCTCCATATATCAATCAAATTCAAAAAATGTCCATGCAAAAAATGTTTTTTTTTTTCCTTTTGATTTTTGGAAGAAATATGATCACTCTTGAATACTCTGTGATGGAATCAAATGCTTTTGCCTTTGTGATGGGCATGTGGTTGGGTTTCCTTTCTTTTTTCTCATTGTTTGTTACAGATCTGTTTCCCTCCTCTCATCAGTGTCTCCCTGCACTTTTCCTTTCGCGAAACCCGTTTCTAAACCCGCGTGAATCTCTTGTGACCCGCTCAGGGATACAGAAAAACAAGCAGCGGTATATTCTGAGGTGTGTGTGTGTGTGTGTGTGTGTGTACATGTGTCTTTCTGTATTTATGGGTTCCTGACCATATAAGCAGACACAACTCATCAGACCTGTTGTTTTTAACCTGCTTGTAGTGCACTACCCAGCCACGGTTCAACGCCGCTCGTTTGCCCCTCATTTATATACCACTGCTGTATAGAGGTTCTAAAGAGATGACCGTCATGTAAATACATAGTACATTTGAAATAATAAATGTTTAAGCCTTTAGATTGTATTTGTATTTTTGTATAGAACTATGAGAAATCAGACTTTGGGTGTGAGATGAGATGAGACGTGACTCTGCACTGCCTTTACTGTCACCTGTGCGTCTCTTATGCAGTATGTAGTTCTCCGCAGATCCTTGTGTTTCAGACTCAAGTTGGACAAGAATTGCCTTAGAACTCATGATAGTTATTTCATTTCAGCATGGAGTAGACATGGAGAGTTTGAATCGGATAGATATTACTGAGCGAGCCTTTTCCTATCCAGTGCCAAATTAAACCGTGAACTGACAGTGAAGCTACATTACGCTGGTCGAATCTGTGTACGTCACTCAATCAGTAGCTTTATTTATCCACTACATATTCTTTTTAAATATCTATTAATGGGACCTGTGCAAACCTAGTACTAAGTGCAATCTGTTTGAACAACGCCATTTTTTCCTAATAAATGCACTTACTTTGGGGTCCAGCCAATATGATGAGCAACTGTACCGGAATAATAATAATGCACATGCTTTCTGACCTTGTTTGTTCACATTTTCGCATAGGACTCTAGTTTTGACAATTTACTAAAGTACATGAAAGATTAATTTTGATCGAAGCCAGTTATTATTCATCACCTAACAAAAATGGGTAACTATGCAATGTCATAGAGCATATAGAAAAACATCAAACCACGCCATCTGTACATGTTCATAAGTGGGGGAAGTCGTGGCCTAATGGTTAGAGCGTCGGACTCGTAACCCAAAGGTTGCGGGTTCGAGTCTCGTACCGGCAGGGATTGTAGGTGGGGGGAGTGAATGTACAGTGTTCTCTCCCACCTTCAATACCACGACTGAGGTGCCCTTGAGCAAGGCACCGAACCCCCAACTGCTCCCCGGGCGCCGCAGCATAAATGGCTGCCCACTGCTCCGGGTGTGTGTTCACGGTGTGTGTGTGTTCACTGCTGTGTGTGTGCACTTTGGATGGGTTAAATGCAGAGCACTAATTCCAAGTATGGGTCACCATACTTGGCCACATGTCACGTCACTTTCACTTAAAATATCATGTGTGAGCATTCAGTGGTGATATAGAGAAACAGCCGTGTCCTGTTGCGTTGAGTATTTCATGTTTAAAAGCCTTTGTTTTTTTCCTTACGTCTCGCCTATCAAAATGTTTGTGTTGTGTACAGTTATGTTTGATGTGACTTTGTATCTGGCCATTGCAATGTTATATATGTATATTTTTTTCCTAATGAAAATTATTGCTGCTTCAATGTAACTTTTTGTTCTTATTCGCCCCCACATGACATGAAAATCTTGCATTTGTTTTTATGTTGGAAAAATATTGGTGAAAGAACGATTTGTTTGTCCATCAAGTCCTGATTTTATTCTTGCTCGAGATCAGCTCTTGTTCATGTAAACCCGCAATGCTGTTTTTAATCATTCCACTTTTTCCAAGTGCTGCCATCATCGTTTTTACGTTTTCATTCACTCATGGGTCTTTTAAATGCATTAGCTTATGATTTGGTCAACAAACTAGCTTATTGAACAGTTGCTTTTTTTCCCATTGGTATTTATTCTGATTTTCTTGTGGTTCAGGCAGCATCAAGGACACTTGGTCAAGAGGAAAAGTTGGTCTGGCATGTTAGTTGAGTCAGAAGCTTGAGGTAAAGAGGAAACAAATGCTTCCATAAGAATTGCTTTTGATACCCAAAGTGTGAGGAAACTGTAAAGATCTGTATTTTTAAAGAATGTGTAATGTGAAATTTTTTCTCATATGCTTGTTTTGTATAAAGTATTATGCATTATGGCACAGTAATAACTTTTTGAATCAAAAAGCAATACAATACCAGTAAAATCCTGTCTGAGTGGTTACATTATTTCACAAAGTTACACGTTTCAGAAAGAAAGCGCTCCATCCCAACACTTTCACATCAAGCTTTTATTTTTATATAAACTTGTAGGGTCTCAAATACTGAAAGGAAACAACTCAGTCATCCAGTCCTCGAAGTGATGCATTTTCAAGTCCTCTTTCCTACCAAAATAAACACTTGAATGAGTAGCGCTGCAGCAAACCGCATTTTAAACACTATAAAACAACATTAAACACCTACAGCAACTATTTTCTGAATTTCCAGCAGGTCGTTTAGGATCATAGTGCTGAGCTCGATCTGCTCCTGTCTGTCAGAGATCTTGCCATCAAGAGCCTCCAGATGTCTCACAGAAGGGCACTGTTTGAGAAATGTATGTAATAGTGAATTAAAACAGTGATTTTCTCTCTCTATATATATATATATATATATATAGCAATTTACCTGATTTGCAGGAAGATCTTTTAACTGGGTGTTTGTATCTTCAGTGTTTTCTGAAGTATGGACATTTATGAGAAATACCAACCTATGAAATTATTATTTAAATGTATAAAACTATCTTACCTGTCACTGATGCCATTTTTAGTTTTTGGTTGTAATATGGTAAATCCGGCAGTGGTCTGTCTTAATTAGGCCTATATATTAAATAGTCATTAGTCCTAATTAATTACATCAGCAAGTTAATTATATTTATCGGCATTAACAAGATGCACCTGGATCATTTACACGGAATTTGTTGCTCCTGCACGACTAAAATACACATCTAAATTTACATATTTTTTTGTTATAACGGGACTTTTATTTTGAAGTGTTTTATTTTGAAGGGCTGTCAACGTGGCTTCCTGCTTTATGAAAGCGTGCTGTGTGAGCTGTTAATGGTCTTCTTCAGCTGTATTCGCTCGGCCGGTGTTCTGCATGCGTTTCGACACTCACTCGTACACCTAAACATGCCGCTTAGGAGCGCCAGCATGTGTGAAGAGCTGAAGACGAGAGTCCTGCGGCTATCAGCGCAGAGCTCCGGGGAGCAGCAGGGTAAGAGCCGTGCTTGTTCAGTCGATAAACCAACACTTTGATAAACTCTCTTCTTAAAATACACTCGCCACACCCTCGCTAGTTATGTCATTTGTCTCTAAAATGTCCGACGGCTGATATTTATCTTGAATATTCCTATTACAGTACTGTATTTCAAGTTGTATTATAAACGACTGGTGCTACATTAGAATGTGCATAACCCTGGACTGACGTTCTGTGGTGGGAATGAGTTTCAATTAAGTTACTTTTTGTCATAGTTTAACAAAAAGAGACAAAATATTTGTCATAACGTCATAGCTAGGAATGTATGTGTTGTATCAAAATACACATGTAACGTTATATACAATTATGAAAAAATGCAGTGGTTTTCATAATGATGGATCTGAAAATTCAAGTAACGCGCGTTACGTAATCAGATTACTTTTTTTCACGTAACGTTAACTAGTAAAGTAATGCGTTACTTTTTAATTTACAGGAGACTCTAGACAAACATTTGTGTGTCTTTGTTTGTTGCTGAAGTGTGTTGAAATGTCTTCTTCTGCATTCTACTGTACGTTCCTTTTAAAAGTAACTTTCCCCAACACTGTTAATAAGAAGGGGAATTGAAATCAGTATTTTGAAGAATATGCCTGTAGTTTGTTTGTGTCTGTTGTGAGCACAGAGTGGACCGAGATCCTGAGCGCCACAGTCAAGGCTCTGAAAGCGGGGCAGGTCGTGGCCGTTCCCACTGACACCATCTACGGTCTGGCCTGTGTGGCTCAACACTCTGCGGCCGTCAGGAGAGTTTATGATATCAAAGGACGGAATGGAGACAATCCTCTAGCCATCTGTGTCGGAGAAGTACAGGACATCTACAGGTTCAGATCAGTTTACTGAAATGCCTCTTCTTAAACACTACTGTTCAAAAGTTTGGGGTCAATAAGATATCTTTTTTTTTTGTAAGAAATTAATGCTTTTATTCAATAATGCATTAATTTAAAGTGATGGTAAGATATTTTATTATGTTACAAAAGATGTGTATTCAAATAAATGCTGTTCTTCTGAACTTTCCATTCATCAAAGAATCCTGAAAATGTAAGCGTTACCACAAAAATAACTGTTTTCAACACTGATAATAATCATAAGTGTTTCTTGAGCAGCAAATCAGCATACTAGAATGATTTCTGAAGATCATGTGACACTGAAGACTGGAGTAATGATGCTGAAAATTCAGCTTTGATCACAGCAATAAATTACAGTTTACAATATATTTACATAGAAAATGGTTTAAATTGTGCTAATATTTTTATCAAGCGACTTGCAACAAATAAAAAAGATGAAAGACCCAGACTTTTTGAATGGTTGTGTATTTTAATGAGCACTTTTTTTTTTTTTTTTTTTTAATTACCATCACCTACTCTGGACTTTGGAGGAAATGCTACTTCCAGGGAATGGACCGGGATATTGACAAACTCATTTCGAAGGGTAAGACCAGAATGGAAAGTTGATTTCAACGCAAAACACAGTACACAGAGCTCTAACGTTTGCTTAGCTCTGGTTAAGATGAGAACCGGTTCTGTTTTTTTTTTTTTTTTTTAAGTACCATGGTGTTGTTAAATGTCAATCAAAAAAAATATGCACCATGGTAATTTGACTTAACAACATTTTTGTAAGTGTAACTTCATATGGGCTCATGGAATATATGACAAAGTACCATGGTATAACCCTCTGATGCTGTCACAGTACTGTGTTTGTGTTGTAAGGCGGTTCTGAATGCTTTCAGATTCTGTAAGGTGTCTGTGAAGGAGGAGCTGCTCCGAGATCTGCTGCCTGGACCGGTTACACTAGTTCTGGAAAGATCCTCCACACTGAACGGAGACCTCAATCCTTTTACCAAGGTTGGCTTTAGTTATTCTCCATATACATGAATACGTTAGAACTTATGTACATCTTTATATGTACTTTATATTTGAAATTTGTTTTACTGCTGAATGTACTGATGAATTATGGTAAACTAAAATATACTTTAATGTCATTTCTGTTGAAACTTGTATGTCATGTATTGAAATTTTTGTAATTACACATTTTTAATGATGAAGTTGCAATTTAGTACATAATGTATTAACTGTAATATTAAAGAACACACTACAGTTAAATGTATTATCAAGTACTTTGTCTGTGCTTTAGTATGCTATCAACACATCAAAATAAGTGTACTTTTTTTGAAAGCACGGCAAAAGGTTATTAAAATAATGATTTAAAATGTACTTTAAGACTTTTAATTTGGCATTATTACATAATGCACTTTTTAAAAGTCTACTTAAAGGGTTAGTTCACCCAAAAATGAAAATTCTGTCATTAATTACTCACCCTCGTGTCGTTCCAAACCCGTAAGACCTTCGTTCATCTTCGCAACACAATTTAAGATATTTTTAATGAAATATGAGGGCTCTCTGACCCTCCCATAGACAGCAAGGTAACTACCACGTTCAAGGTCCAGAAAAGTATCAAGATGATCGACGAAGTAGTCCGTGTGACATCAGTGGTTCAACTGTAAAGTTACGAAGCTACGAGAATACTTTTTTGCGCAAAGAAAACAAACATAACGACGTTATTCCACATTTTTGTTCCGAAGATGAACGAAGGGCTTACGGGTTTGGAACGACACGAGGGTGAGTAATTAATGGGTGAACTAACCCTTTAAGTGTGTTAAGATACAGTCATGTGCACTTAAAATTGATATTATCTGCGAGAACTTTTTTTTTTATTATTATATACATTTAGGATTTGAAGTTCACTACAAGTGCTCATTCAGTACAGTTAAGCGCACTTCTTTTTCACAAGGGACCTTTAGTTAATGTAATGTGTGTAGATCTCAATACTGTCCTCTTTTGTTGACTGTATCATTTAATATTTTGTGTGCTGTAGCTCATAGGGGTTCGTGTTCCAGACCATCCGTTCATGAGGCGTCTCTGTCAGATGTGCGGCGAGCCGCTTGCTCTCACCAGTGCTAACGTCAGCACACAAACCAGCACAGTTGCTGCTAACGTAAGTACAGAACTACAGACCAATTCTTGATGGGCGTCAGCTTGTGTTTGACGTGCTGGTGGTTTTCTGCAGGAGTTTGAGGATCTGTGGCCCAGTCTGGCTGTTGTGGTGGACGGTGGACCGATTGGAGATAAAAGCCGGTTGGGATCAACAGTTGTGGATCTGTCTGTGTGTGGCAGATACCGTATAATCAGACCCGGATGGTGAGCAACTCTCAGAACCATATTTACACATTCATAAAAGACTTTTGAAAGCGTTTTGCATAGTTTATTTATTATTACACTTTTTATTAGATTTAATTAATTTTATTTATTTGTGTGTGTCCTGTCAGCCTGACAACATTGGCACAAAGTACGGCTGTTGGTCAGTTATTTGAGATGAACCAAATGGTTGATATACAGTCAAACCAAAGTTTATTCAGACACCTTCAACATTTCACACATTATCACAGTTTATTCGCTATAGTTTGTAATCAAATGTGACAAGAACTCCGAGTTAAACTGTGTCAGCACAAATTCATCTTGATAATGTCAGATAACACTTAAGCAAAACATGGTCAGGTCAAAGTGTCGGAATAATTTTGATTCTAAATTTTTATCAGTTTTACTGGTGGTCCACTGTATGAAGAATTTTTGGGTATAATATGTCACAGTTTACTTTATTTTGCTATCCTCACTTTACATAAATGAACTATAGCGTCCTGCACCCACTAGTAAAAAAAAATCAAAAATTATATCTGGTGTTGGAATAATTTTTGGTTTGACTATATGTATATTGGTCAAAGAAGAAAAGGGGTTTTCAGGAATCACAATTTTTTTTTTTTTACGTGTCCTATTTAATATTTTTTTTCTGCGCAGAAAATAATTACCAAAAATTATGCCTGTTTGTCAGCAAGAATTTTGTAATCATTTAAAATATAATATGAACACATTTTCTTGATATATTGTAATAAGTACAGGTCAGAATAAGTGTGGTGTTTTATTGTTGCATAAATATCTATTACGCTGAATGACAATGGAACATTATTGCACCCATATTTTGACATTTGCTTTTCACAAATGTGTTTGAAGCATTAAAGTAGACGCTTTACTTGCATTTAATTTGCTTTCTATGTATATAAGATCACTTTTGTAAGTTTAATTTGATGCGAACACCGAAATGTGACATCTTGTTTTTGACCCAAAACAGAGCTAGTCATGTAGTCAACCATCCTGGCACCTCCCCACTTCAAATAAAATGCCTCTTCTCTTCTCTCTTGCAGTGCTCTCTCTGCTACAGTTCAGGTACTTGAGGGCAAGTATGGACTGCTGGAGGATCCTGTCAATCAGTGAGATTAAAGCACAGCACAAACCCACTGTAGGTCAAAGCCAGCCCAGAGATCAGACACTAGGCGCATTTCCATTACCCTTCAAACTGCGCAAATTGAAATTGCGAATTGAAAATACGCCTAATGGAAACGCGTCAATTTCACAAAAACGCCCATATATCGCAAAAAAGTTTTTACGCTCGCATGAGGTGGTTTGTCAGGCAATGCGAAAAAGGAATCATTTGCAAAACTGCAATGGAAACGGCTTTTTCGCATTTACAGGTCACATGGCGTATGTAAAAAGTCATATGATCATTCTTCAATGTACTATAACCTCCAAGAAACACTTCATCAGTGGCCGCTCCGGTATAAGGGGCTTTCCCTACCATTAATGCTTAGACAATTTACACTGCACACGTCTGCGGTGCAGTGTGGCTCTGATACGGTCACTGAAACTGATTGCGGCCACTCAATGCTTGTGTTTGTTTTTATACAGTCTATGGTTTATTCCAGCCGCGCCACGCACGTTTCTGAAGCGGCTCTCTTTGCTGCTTCTGTAAAGATACGCGCATAAACCTCCTTTGAATAAATATAGTAAAAATCCCACCAAAATCCATTGCCATGACTTATCGCGAGAGGCAAAAGGTTACGTTTAAGTCTCATAATGTTGGTTAATGTAAACACCGTCATTTCGCAATACTTTTTTATCGACATTTATAAAATTAAACACCGTCATTTTGCAATACTTTTTTATCGACATTTATAAAATATCGCCAAAGTTTTGCTCAAATCTGTAATGGAAACGCGCCTACTGTTCTGAAGTGTGTGCGATTCTTAGTAATGGGTCTTGAGGGTCTGATTTTCTGCGGGGGGTTTCCCTCTTCTTTTTAGAGAATTGAGTTTGGTTGATCTGATCTGAATGTGCTTTTGAAATGATCATCTCAGGCCACAGACTCAATTTTCTAGGTTCTCAAGTTGAAGACGCACATTTTTCTTCTCACTCCTAGTCGGACGTTTAGTTCCTGAAGACTCATTTCATATATTACTGTTATGTAAAGTGGAGTAGTTCTTCTGTTGCCATGACCTCTACACCACTGAGATGCCATTGGGGATACACTGACTATTATGTTGGGAATATTATTGTGAATACTTGATTGCTTTGTTACAGTACATTAATAGTTTAGATTCAAGGGTTTTGTTTTGTTAATTGGGATTTTATTTATTGCAACTTTAAATTTCAAATTATTGTGCCAATATTTCAGGGATCACCTGCTCTCTGGCAGAGCATCGTTTGTCTTTTTATAAAATAAACAAAAATAAAAAACCTAAATCTGATGTCAATAACTTTAATATTGTACTGTTTAAATGCAGCCGTTACCCCAGAAACCCTGTAAACAAAGCAGCTGCACGATAAAAGCATTAGCTATTAATTGCAACATGAAAATTTGATACTGGCATATCCCTATTGAAGAGTATTTTTCATTTGTTATTTGAATTTGTCATTTTCCATTTCCAAACAGAACTTAAGGTTGACTGTATTTTCTTTTATTTTATTAGTCGACATTTCATGTGATTCATCTTTCCAACTTCCATTTATTGTTCTCTGTTCATTACATCAACTCTTTAACCATTTACAAAAAAAACAAAATTACAATAGTGAATAGAGAAAATCTAACAATTCTATATATGTGTGTTTTTGTGTTCTTTGCCTCCAACGGACTTTTCATCTTCTGATTGGCCCATTGATCTGGTTCAGTGTGTTGGACTAAATTTTAGGTACTTTGTGTAGCATTGAGTCAAGCCGGTGTTACAATAGGGTCAAGTAATGTCCCAATAAGATAGCATTCATTTATGACTTTAATAAATATATACTGAAAATGATGTCATTAGCCTACTGCATTCTGTTTCATAATGTAGCCTACTACAACTTAAGCACAAAGTAGGCTATATTTCGGTTGTCTGCGTTCCGCGGACGTCCGCGTATAACGGCGCAACCGCGAGAGGGATTTTGGACAGCTGTGCAGACGCGGAACGGAACGCCGAAAGTTAAGTATACCCGGGCCATTAGTTAAATAGCATTTAACGCTGTGATAATTCTTCTGTTTATTATGAACGTTTTCCTAAATGCATACATTGATGCCACGTTTTAGGTCTAACTGGGCATATTAAAGTTCAGGAAAAAAAATTACTTGAACAGAAGGGAAACATTATTATAAAAATCTGAAGAGTAATATTCATATAAAGTTGCATGATATTGCGATAAAATATATGCCAGTAATTTTTGCAGCGTTTTGTCATTTAACCAGCAGATGTCCCCAGAATCATTTTTAAGTAGGGAAGCATTTTCTGATCAGCTGGTTCAACAAAGTTTAGTTTTTCCCATCACTAAAATGAATACATCTGGTACACTGGCTAACACATACTGCAGAGTTATTGCACATGGTACAAAACATTTCATAGTGCTACACTGTAGTGATAAATTGAGTCTACAATTTGATCCTTTTTTTATATAAAAATAAGGATTAGCTCTCTCTCTCTCGCTCTCTCTCTCTCTCTCTATATATATATATATATATATAGTACAGCATTAGTAACATTTACTTGTAGCATTCTGAACACTTCAGACTATATAAATTTAATCAAATGTGGCCAAGTATGGTGACCCATACTCGGAATT
>NW_015540898.1:97497-97784 GCF_001515605.1 Sinocyclocheilus anshuiensis
CCCTCCCTCTCTCTCTCTCTCTCTCTCTCTCTATATATATATATATATAGTACAGTATTAGTAACATTTACTTGTAGCATTCTGAACACTTCAGACTATATAAATTTAATCAAATGTGGCCAAGTATGGTGACCCATACTCGGAATTTGTGCTCTGCATTTAACCCATCCAAGTGCACACACACACACACCTGCAGCCATTTTTGCTGTGGCGCCCGGGGAGCAGTTGAGGGTTCGGTGTCTTGCTCAAGGGTCTCACCTCAGTCGTGGTATTGAAGGTGGAAGAGA
>NW_015540898.1:98006-131083 GCF_001515605.1 Sinocyclocheilus anshuiensis
ACCTACAATCCCTGCCTTTGGGTTACAAGTCCGACTAACCATTAGGCCATGACTGCCCCAGGTACTAATATGTATCTTTAAGGTACCAATATGCACCCTATAGGCATAAATAAGATACAAATGTGTAAAGGAAGCGCCCCTGTGACAGCTTTTGTACATTTTTCTAAGAGTGTACAGTGTTTGAACTCTAAACATGTTGCATCATTTGAAGTACTTTCACCAGAATTTTCACCTTTCAGGATTTGCACTGTACAGCCTCATTCACTAGCTTAAAAAGTCATCACACATTCTTATCTCTAAAATGATAGCTTTGTTTGAATTCGAGCACTGCAAGCAAATGAGAAATGAACATTAATCAGGACTGCAAAGGTTTAGTGCATTTAGTACCATTTATGTTAAAACTCAAGTGATAGTTTAAAAAAAAAACATTTAGGAAAATTTGCATTCATCAACATACAGCCACACTGTGAATCGTTAAAGCTCTTTATGAGAAATGTATGTAAATGCAATGTATAAAATACATTTTTCTTCACAAAGCATCTTTTTAGTTCATGACTTAGAAAGCAGAAACGTCTCTTCTCAAGCCCTTGAGATGTGATGTATGTGCAGTATACATGCTTATTGTCTATACAAATGTAACTGGAATGAAGGGTTATTGATAGATAGGTTACTTGTTGCATCACCATAGCAACAATGCATTGATCAATCAGCATGCTGGTTTGATTATTGATTGTTTGGATGGGGGAGGGCAGCTCTGCTTCCTTTCCCTGCATCTCTGATCACAGAATGATGAAGGTGGTGGAAGGCTTTTTCTAACAAACACTTTATAAAAGAATGTCCAAAAATACGTCAGCACACACGACACGCGTTTATCAGAGCTCAGCTTCACTCATATTTGTCATCCTTCAGCGGATCAGTGTGTGTCTGCTGTCTCTGGGCTTTCTCTTGATCGCTGGAGCTTGATTTAGGTCTACACACGCTCAAATGTCTGTTATGCAGATATGATACTTATTCCATATTCAAGCCATTTTTAACACCACTACATGATTTTATAGTGTAACTGGTGAAAGAACAACTAACATCTAAATATCCTAAATGTACGAGTTTTGCACACGCAGTTAATTAACAAACTACCGGTAATAGCTTCAAGGTTATGTTTCTGATTGTTAATGAAAACATATTACACAAATTATGTTTTTTTTTTTTTTATTTGCTCATCATAATAATAAACGGTGATAATGCCGAATAAAGAACTAAAGATCATTTATTTTGTGTAGCCTATCATCTAATCAAATCAAAAGATCGATTGCATTTTTCCTGATCACAGATTCATAGTTTATAATAATGAATGTGCGAAATTAAATCATACCGAATAAATAAAGTCAGTGAATGTCAGAAAACGTTGTTATTTATTTATTTTTTTGTTCTGCAAGAAAAACATATACGAGAAACAACAATTTGATTTATTGTTTATCACTGCCACTGTAATAATCGTTTTGGCCGGAATTTATTCCATAATGCCCAAATTTATTTAAAACAAAAATAGCGAATGATAATATTTACGAATAGCGTAGAATTGAAATATCTTAAAGGTGCATAGGAATATGAATCCTGAACTTTAGGAAGCAATGTAAATCTTATTTGAATTACTGTACAATTAAAATGAGTTGTATCAATTTATTCTTTGTCCCTCTTAATCACGTAAGATAATAAATGATAATGAGAAATGACTGTAATTTTTAGTTTACGCTTTGAAGCTGCATTCAGTCTATTAAACATATTTCTAATGTGATCAGAACAGAAACCCCAATCACACATATATGAGCTGCTTGGCGCGTTTACTCTTCTTTTGACCATTTGATTTAGAAACCTCTAAAAAAAATCTTGTCAATAAAACAAAATAGTTCAGAATTAATCAGAATTCAAAAGATCCATAACCAATGATATGCTGAGTACTACTTAATTAAATGGTAGTGCAAATTTTGATTGTGAAGATGTAACTTTAGTGTCATGTTCACCTTTCCCAATGTGTCATCGCAGAAACAAACATCTACTGTGGGCTTTTGGCCACCTATGTGTGGAGGAGTTTGGGGGCCGGACGTTTGCGTGGTGGTCTCTATGCGTGATTGGCTTGTTTTGGATTGAGGGGGGCATCCATTAAAGAACTGGTGTTGGTCATCCTGGAGGGGAGAGTGATTGGGAATTACGTGGACTTGACCGAAACAGGGAGAGAAAGAGAGAGAGGGTCGAGCATGAGAAGCATCATCAGTTCAGAGCAGTCACCGAAACACAGAGAGACCACCTGGAGAACACTGATTTAACGCAAACATCCCACACTGAACAGCAGGACTAAAACAGAGGAGGCGAAGCGAGGAACCCATGGCAGAGGGTATGTCATTTGTTTTTGGAAGTTCTGGTCCTCTTCCTGAAGGTAGGCCTACATCAAGGTGTTGCTTGTTTAGAAGACGCGGGGGTTGGGGGTCCACGCATTGTCTTCAGGTTTCTTCTTCTCCGTGTCTTTTCCTTCTGACCCCCACTCCCTCGTGTACGCCTGTAAGTGAGGGTATCGTGGAGCTTCTCTGTTTTACCTGAGGACTGAGTTTTGAGAGTGTGTTCATGAGACTTGAGGAGGGTTTTAGGCCCACGCTGCTCGCAGAAGGGAAGGAAACCAAGCGCGTGGATTTCAGTCAGCT
Organism: Sinocyclocheilus anshuiensis; assembly: GCF_001515605.1. Classification (NCBI taxonomy): domain Eukaryota; kingdom Metazoa; phylum Chordata; class Actinopteri; order Cypriniformes; family Cyprinidae; genus Sinocyclocheilus; species Sinocyclocheilus anshuiensis. The sequence goes on from NW_015540898.1 coordinate 100,700, forward strand.
CAACATGGGTTCAGTTTTACTCCACGACTATCAAGGTGAAGTAGCAAAAAGTAGGAGTGTGTTCTGCGACGGGTTTGACCATGTTTACACACATCTGGAAAAGTCTCCATCACTTTGCACCTAAAGAACCAGCATGTGTTGCCATTGAGACAAGAGAGCATTAATAAATGAGGTGGTTTTTAAATTGTAGGCATATTAATTATTCCCAGCTTTCTGCATTACAAACGTAGCTGTGTTCTAATCTTGATTTAATAAAAAAAATGAATATTATATATTGTCATTATTATTATTAGGAAATTATTTATAAGTAAAAGAGTTCAAATTGTTTTATCAAGACAATATTATGGCAATTCGTAACTATTTTGTGTTTTGGCGAATTGAATTCATTGCCTCATTTTTTTTTTCCATTTAACACAAAATATTGTAAGAATTTAAATAATTCTGCAACAGAGTTGTAGCAAATGCGCAAGTTAGTTTACTACGCTTTAAATGTAAATATGCGCAAATATGTTTTTATTTGTAACTTTTTTTTTTGTAGTTAACTATTTGCCACAAAACAAAAGATGACTAACCATATTTATTCTGTTTAAAACATTGAAATAAATTTAAAGTGAACCCTTTGAATATGGCGTAGATTTATTGTGAAAATAATTTAATGTAATTTTGGCGGCAATTTTTTGCGTTTCTCTTACATTCGAATTTTGAAATTTCACCTTTGAATACATGCCTGCATGCATATATTTTCTCGTTTCTCTTGTGTCGGTGATGGTAAATGTAAATGGTTTTGTAGGAGGCTGTAAGAAAACAGAGGAGGAGGAGGGGCAGGCCACAGAGGAAGACCCTCAGTCCTACCACGGCTTGGGCGTGTGCAAGTGGTTCAATGTTCGGATGGGTTTTGGGTTCCTGTCCATGAGCACACGAGATGGTGTGCCTTTAGAAACTCCAGTCGACGTGTTTGTCCATCAGGTATGTGTTGAGAAACATGTCAATGTCAAGTAATTTTGTGTAAAATCAGCTGATCAAATAGACGATAATGTTTAGGTCCCTAAATGCCATTATGATCAGATGAATAGAGCGCTGCAATTATTATGTATTTTAGCATCACCCTGGTTCCCTCCAAGAAAAGAAAAAAAGGATTTTTCCATTGACTTGGATTGTTGGATTGGATCTCTGTGACCAACAAAAGTTTATGATTCTTATACACTTTTTGTTCATCGTGATACTCTTCACAAAAGAACACTATTTTCTAAAGTTAAAAGCTACAAAAGCTAAACGTACTACATCACAGTCACATGAATTCGCTTGTAGATCTTAAAGGTCTTTACAAGTCTTAATTACCCATCCAAAATTAAGGCAGTAAAAAGGTAGCAGCAAGTCTTAAATTGCTAAAGTCATGGCATTAAATGTTGCATGCTTTGCAGAAAAAAAAATTATTTTCACTTTGAATTTTCTTTTCCTAAGTCCATTGGTGGATATTTGTTCCTCTTAATCATAAACTAACTTCATTTTGATCAGTTTCATTGAAACAAGACATGTCATTTTGCTTATCAAGTCAATGTATCTTGATTTAAAGGGGTCATATGATGCGATTTCAAGTGTTCCTTTCTCTTTGGAGTGTTACAAGCTCTTGGTGCATAAAGAAGATCTGTAAAGTTGCAAAGACTAAAGTCTCAAATCCAAAGAGATATTCTTTATAAAAGTTAAGAGTCAACCACACCTACCTAAAATGGCTCGTTCTAACACGCCCCCACATATCTACGTCACTGTGTGGGAAGATTTGCATAACGCCGGCCAAATGTTCACGCAAAGAAAGAAGGCATAACTTTAATTCTTGCTGTTGCCTTCGCTGCCATGTTGTGGAGTCGCTGTGTGTTTCGTTGTGAAAGCGAAACTACTTTGATTTGGCCTTCCAAAAGAGGACACAACTAGAAATCACGCTTGAGGTATTTGGCCAATCACAACGCACTGGATAGCTGGCCAATCAGAGCACACCTCGCTTTTTTAGAACAATGAGCTTTGTAAAAATCGACGCGTTTCAGAAAGGCGGAGCATAGAGGAGAAACAATGTACATTATATGGAAAATAATGTGTTTTTTTAACCTTAAACTGCATAAACACATTGCATTACAGCAAATACACAAAATAATGTTCTTTTTAGCAACGTCATATGACCCCTTTAAGAGTCTTTCAACATTTGCACTGGAAAACAAGACAAATATACAAAGGAAGAACACCAGTTTTATTTGCAGTGTGATCAGAAAGTACAGTAAAAGTTATTTCCATATTCTAGTGGTTGGGTAAAGAGCTAATTAAACTAAGGTGTTTTTTTTTTTTGTAAAATGCATTCAAAACTAATTGAGATCCGTAGTAAGTTGTATTTTCCCATACAACTTGGGAAATTTGTATTTTGTTTTTAAGTGTTCATAAAACAACTGATTGTGTGCTCCCTAGATATTTACATTTAGAGAACATTTTATTCCTTCAATTTGGTCTTTAAGAAATCTTAAATTTGCCTTCATAAAACCTGAAGAAATCCCGGTGTTAACGACAGATCTTATTTCAGGCATTTAACCAAAACCCTAAAAACAATAGACTTAAGGACAATGGAACCAGAAGTGCTAATTTGTTTCTGGGTTTTGCCTACAAAAATGTCATCCCTGCAGCACTGTATTTCAACTCTGTTTGCATTGACCTCTTTCCCATTTACCGTTTTGTTTTGTTTTGTTTTGGAAAGCCAACATCTGACACCTAAAATCGCTTAGTCAGCTCAGCTCTTAAATGGCTGAAACCATCATTCCTGATTGCCCAAACACTAGTCATACAGCATCACTCCAAAGTGTTTGAACTTCTGCAGTAATTGTTCGCATATAAGTGTCATGTCTTAAAACAACAGTCTGGCCTATCAGCAATTGTACTTTCAAGGAAGCCCCCTTTAAGCTTGTTTCCTGCCGTAAATTCATTCGCTAGATACGTGTATGCTATTGAAGTAGCATTTAGGAACCGATTTTTGTTGAGGTGACCAACTGGGTTGGCCATTAGTGTCTCAGAAACCAGCTGTGACTATACAGCTCAGACATTTCGTTTTTTTTAATAATCTGGCACATTTAGCACACCACAGTGTTCTCTTAAACAATAGATTAGGAGTAGCATTGGGCATGTAGTACATCTTCTGAGTTGTTGTAGAAGCTTTTAAGCTTTGGGTCTGTCAGTGACAAAGCTTTAGATTTGTAAAGTGGTTGATTGGGGTTTTCAGTAGACAAAGCCAACGCAAGATGGCTGATATAATACCACTATTTATGGAATACATCTTAATTATGCATATGCAAAATTGAGGTTAAGTGAACATTTATGTAACACATTATTATAAGACTCAATTAAAACCGCAAAATGTCCAACTTACATTGACAAGGTGACCCAATGGGGATTGATCAGTTCTTTCAAAATGGTCAGATATTGGCCAGGCCTATATATATATATCGGTCCGTCGGTTCATTCATGATCCACGTGCTACACACACATTCGGTCGTGACAGTGGGCCTCAGCTACACAACATTAACTCCGCTGCTCTTTGTGAGAGCAGACAAAAGAGAGAGAGCGTGACAGATCCTTTCTTTCTTTGTGGACTTTTGCTTCCTATTATGTCACAACCTGCTTGCTTGTGATTTCTCCATCACCTGTGTGACTGTCACAAATGGATCATGCATGTCCATCCAGTACAGATCCTGTGAACATGCTTGCTTCATAGGGTTTTTACTGTAGGAAGAGCTTTAATAGATGCCTTGGAGTATCAGGGGGATGTCAGTGGGAGGAAGGGAAGTTGGGGGTTGGGGGGGGTCACGCGTGTCAAGGGAAATAGGTTAACGGTCACTTTGACTGATACACAATAGAAGTACTTGAAAGGGAACACTGCATCTGCCACAACATAGTTGTAACCAATGATGTTTCCACAAAACATACACAACTACAGATCCTCGTCAACTCCAAGAAGATCTGTAATACTAGTCCTCTAAGGCCAAATCTGATGATCCACTGACAATGTGTTTGATACATTGGTCGTATTTCTTAAAATCACATATAAAACACCCAGGAGAAGTGGAATAATAAAGATTTCTCCTTCATTCTCAGTTTTCAACAAAATATTGACAATAAACTATGTGCTTCATAAACTCTTTTATTATTTATTACTTTTAACGCCTAATATTACTTTAGAGATGTACATCATAATTTCTGCATTACAGCAATGAAAATGATTTGTTTTGCATAACTCTAGGCTACTGACAATTGGAGGAGGGAGATAAAAATGCATTTCACGGTCATGGTGCTTAAAATCTTAATGGTCATATGCAAAATATAATTTCTGTAATTTCTACATCTGCACATTGTGTTCATCAACATTTATGCATTTGTCAGATCCTTTTATCCTAAATTAAAAGGTCCACATTTACATTATCAGTTCTATCACAACGATAAGGCCTGCAGTGCATTTGCTGCATGACGTCACATTGCTGCCATTGTTTGGTGCCAGATGAATATAAAATGCAATGCAATAATTCTTATGCATGAATAGAACGCCATTCTGTGCAGATGGTAGATTTCTAAAATCCTGGATACTGTAAATTACAGGATAGCATCTGTGTCTGTGAATATGGCCTGTAAAAGCTTTCATTTAAAGGAATGGTTTGCCATAAAATGAAATTGTCATTAACCCAACTCAAACATATGATTATCTTTCTTTTGTTGAACACAAAAGGTGAAATTAAGGACTGTTCTGTTCCATGCAAAGATGACAAATGGGCACAGAGGCTTTCAAGCTTCAAAAAGAACATAAAAGTGTCCAGGCAACTCTTGCTCTGTATTCCAAGACTTCTCAAGCCACATAGCTTGTGTGATGAACTCTGTAACTCTATTTTGTGAACAAATCATTGAGACCAGATCTGTGAAACTGTTAAGGAAATTAATTGAAAAGATCTAATTAATTAGTCAAGTCAAGTGAGCTTTATTGTCATTCCGCCATATGTGGAGGCATATAGACGAACGAAATGTCATGCCTCACAGGACCACGGTTTTACACATGTAAACATACATTAACAAACATGGGTATGCACACACAAAAACATAAAAAGGTATCTAAACATATAACCTATACAGATCTACAGATACCCTTATAACATATAACCTAGAAGCAAAAATAAATAAAGCTTTGCAGCCTGTATGAACCTACACATAACTTTCACTATACATAAATACTTTACATAAGACTTAGACATATACACAGAACAAACGTAGTGCAGAGGTACAGAATACAGTGCAGTAGAGACGTCAGGGCAAAAACCAGTGCAAACAATGCAAGATAAAAAAAAAAAGAGAAAGATAATTAAAGTGACGGGGGCACATTGAGGAAAGACTTTTAGTAGGAGCTACTTTTCTCATTAACTACTTATATACTTTTAATGTGTTTTTGCATCCTTTTTACATTTATGCATTTGGCAGACATTTTACATTGCATTCAAGGTATACATTTTATCAGTTGATGCATTCCCTAGGAATCAGACCCATGACCTTGGCATTGCTAGCAGCATGCTCTACTGTAAGCAAAAATAAATAAAGCTTTACAGCCTGTATGAACCTACACATAACTTTCACTATACATAAATACTTTACATAAGACTTAGACATATACACAGAACAAACGTAGTGCAGAGGTACGTCAGGGCAAAAACCAGTGCAAACAATGCAAGATAAAAAAAAAAAGAGAAAGATAATTAAAGTGACGGGTGCACATTGAGGAAAGACTTTTAGTAGGAGCTACTTTTCTCATTAACTACTTATATACTTTTAATGTGTTTTTGCATCCTTTTTACATTTATGCATTTGGCAGACATTTTACATTGCATTCAAGGTATACATTTTATCAGTTGATGCATTCCCTAGGAATCAGACCCATGACCTTGGCATTGCTAGCAGCATGCTCTACTGTTTGAGTCATGGGAATGCCAGTTTTATTTTGAAGCCTGAAAGCTACACTTCCACTTTATTGTAATTTGCATAGAAAGAGGGACGAGTCTTAAAGTCACAATTAAACAGAAATATTTTGATGTACATCTGAATGTAACGGATTATCGAAAAAGAGAAAAAAAGTAGGGTGGGAACTGATTTTGAGATGGGAGTGTTGAATTCAAAAATTAAGATTAAGTTGTCACTTTTTAAATAAATAAAAACATGCATGAATGAATCGTTCGCAAAAAGAACAATAACATGCATTTAGAAAACAGATAGGATAGAGGAATTCCTTGTTTTATTTTCCATGGAAGAGAGAAAAACATATGGGTTTGGAATGATAAGAGTGTGAGTTAATGATGGGTGAACCATTCCTTTAAATAATTAGCTCAGGTGCTCATTTACACTCTGCAACGGGAGCTAATTCTTCACAGGGAAAATGTTCGCCCTCAGGATACACTAAAGCCAAGCAGCCATGTGAAGAATTTTTCAGGACCCCACAGCATCTTCCCAGTGGTCAGTGAGGGGGATTAAGAGACCTGTGTGTGCTGTGGGGGGATGTGTGTGCGTGACTCAGGAATGCTGTAACCCTGGGTACACATGGTAAGGCATGGGTTTTTCATACATAAATCACTCGCTTTCTCTTTCATGTCTCATAAGAACATACATCATCACATAGGCTACTCTGCTAGTTAAAGGAATAGTTCACCCAAAAATGAAAATGAGCTGAAAATGTACTCACCCTCAGGCCATCTGAGATGTAGATGAGTTTGTTTCTTCATGGGAACAGATTTGTAGAAATGAAGCATTCCATCTCGTGCTCACCCATGGAGCCTCTGCAGTGAATGGGTGCCGTCAGAATGAGAATCCAAACAGCTGATAAACACATCACAATAATCGACACGACTCCAGTCCTTCTGTTTCTTTAATGTTGCATTCCTCTGGGACCTTTTTGCTTGGATAGTGTTACACAGTAACACAAACACTGATGATAACAGATGTTTTGTATTTCCAACCTAACAGTAGTTTCTTGTGTTCTGCTTGTAATTACTTCAGTTTCTGTATGAATGTGGATTTGGTCTAGTGACCTTACTGACAATGTCCTTATCTGCCTCTCTCAGAGTAAACTGCACATGGAGGGTTTTCGCAGTCTGAAGGAGGGTGAGGCTGTTGAATTCACGTTCAAGAAGTCCTCCAAGGGTCTTGAGTCTCTACGTGTGACGGGTCCTGGAGGAGCTCACTGTCTGGGCAGTGAGAGGAGACCCAAAGGCAACAGTGTCCAGAAACGCCGGCCCAAAGGAGACAGGTCAGTTATCTCGAGAGCTGTAAACTCTTCAAAATAAAATTCCAGAAGGGGGTTTTCGCAGTGATGTCACAGAAGAACCATTTTGGGTTCCACGGTGAACCTTTCACTGATCAGAGAAGAACATTTGAATCATCTAAAGAACCCTTTTCCACTATGAAGAACTATTTATGCAATGGAAAAGGTTAAAGGTTATTCACGGAACCATCAGAGCCAATAAAAAACCTTTATTTATTTCAGCAGTGTAATTCATTAACAGATTAAGACTGCAAGTCTTTTGTAGAAGGGTTGATATGTTTGTTTGTTTTTTTGGAGGGCATTTACAGCACTGTAAATATGAAATATCTAAATTAAATGGTTTCAGAATTATGATTTAATTTCACTGGATTAATCTGACTACAATAAGTTACACCGTCAAAAGTCATTTTAAAGTTACAGCAGGTTATTTTGTTCGAAATGACGTCACATACAGATTTTGTATATCGTGGCCTTAAATGTTAACCAAACTGATTTCACTTTGAAATTGAATCTCTTTATTGCCATTCTGTGCGTATTTATGTGCATATGAAACTGAAAAAACAAGAATTAAATGTCATGTACGTGAAAGTTTTAGAACAACCTGATTTTTGATATGCATTAGCATTTGTTATACACGTAAACACACTCAGTCACTATTTTATATTACAGGTAGACGATATCTAATCCTTCAGGTGACAATTGTCTATTGGCACTTTTTACAGTGCGTGGGCCTTTCTTCTGCATAGTGCTATATTGTGTATGTTTTCTCAGCCCATAGGGAGAGCCTGAAGCCCTCACTCTGATCTCTCCAAAAATGTGGTTTGGTCGTCTCACCCCTTCCCCCTCCACTGCCTTTGGTTAGGGCTGCATGGACAGGCAGATGTGACCCGGATCAATAACTTGTTTAAAGCGCCTGGTCACTGATGCATTTATGCACTGATGGATATCCAATCCTGAGGCTGTTGTTTACAAAGAGGACTCAGCATTAACATCTGAAAGCCACTTTAAATATTCACTGCAAGGAAGCAGTTTTAGATTTGATTTGTAAAAAGAAAAACATTATGCCTCAGAATTGTACATTTGATTAAAGAAAGTTCTATTTGCATACAAAGAGTGAGGAATATATTTCATGGCGTTTTTGTTCCCTGGAGCCAAACACTACCAAAACAAACCTTTCTCAGCTCTCAGTGCGATTGGACGTTAGAGGCGTATCATTTAGCCCATCAGTCAGTCCGTTCTGATCACTGTGAAAGACACTGTGTTGACAGTATCAGATCGTTGTATCCTCAAAGGGTCTTATGAGGCCTGCGTTCGATTCATCCCCGGAGCATGTTGCCCCTTTAAGAAAACCACATCTGTCCATCATGGTTATTCATTCATCTCAGTGGACTCGCTGCACTGAGCTTCATTGTTTTACTGAAGCAGCCTTTAAAAAAAAAAAAAGAAGTATACTTTAGCATCCTTTTAAAAAGAGTGGTTATTACAGAAATAATTACTTCAGATGAATGCACTTAAGAATATAGAAAGAATGTACTTAAACTGAAAGTAATATTTTCAGACTCTTAATAGCATGTTATATAAAATTAAATAACAATGTATTATAGTTTACATTTATATTACATGCAATTACTCTAAAAAAAGTGTGATTTTAAAACTATTGTATTAAAGCAACAAAAGATTATTAAAACATATGATTTAAAATGTACATTAAGTAAAACATTTAAATTGACATTATTACAAAGTGCACTTTAAAAAAAAAGTGTACTTAAGTGAGTACTTAAGAAGTATGAAAATGTCTCTTTGGGTACACTTAAGTGTCCTTTTATTTCATTAATGTTGTCTACAAGTACAGTTTTTTTTTAAATGCACTTCTAAGATTTGAAGAACACTGTAAGTGCACATTCAATACTATTAAGTGCACTTCTTTTTCACATGGGAGAGCAGAATGTTTGACTTCAGGATGCAGAGGAGAAAACGCCGCAGTTTATTTAATTGATAACGGATGAAGGTGCCTGAGAGAGGTCAGGGGTCAGGATTGCCATGGAAACTGCATGTGTTTAGGGACTGGGTGGGGTGTTTGGGGGTTAGGACTGCAAAAGGTCGTAGTTCATAGGTTGCTGCTGCAGCTTTTTTCAAAATTAGGCCATCATTGCCTTCTGCACGCTTGGTCTGCTGTCTGTCCGTGTCACGTGATGAAGGCCTCGGGTCAGTGCCTGTAAACCACCAGAAGCCTCTCTAGTGTCCCCCAAAAGTCCCCTGTGCCCTGCAGTCACCCACATGACCTCAGCTGAGTGGACATCAATGCAGCAGCGACTGCCCCATACCAGGCACCCATATGCCACTGGGAGCTCCGCACATGGCCCTCCTCTAAATAATTGTGTAAACTCTGACAGCCTGGGCATGAATGGACATCCAGGAAAGCACATTTCAAAATACACTCGGTTATTTATTTTATTTTTAAAAAAAAGCAATGTTTTATTTTAATTGGAATATATTAAAAGTACAAGTATCTGGCCAAAAACATACCTGAGTAAAAGTAAAAAAGTACAACTTTAAATTGTACTTGAGTATTAAAAAAGTACAAATACCCTAACAAAAAAAAAAAAGAGAGAGAGAGAGTGAAATTCTTGTTTTACCATGTTAAACCATCTTCTCAATACAAAGTGAAATTGCTTAATTAAACTGACCAAACCTTTGTATATCTGTCTTACAAAAGATTTTATGCAAAGTAAGAAACAAAACAAAACACAATGACCGCAGGTCAAAAACATCGATCTAGTGCAACAACAACAATTAAATGCAGCACAGCAGAACACAAAAAAATACAGGCTTCACACCCTATTCATGCCATCCCATATGTATATAACTGACTGTCTTCAGATGAACACAAAAAAAAAAAATTTAATCTCTGCATATAATGCAAGTATACGGGACAAGATGACGCTTCAAAAACTACACAGTGAAGATGACGGTAACCAAAACAACCCCTGATGATGAATCCGCGTCTTCTTAAGTGAAATGATAGGCATGTGTAAGGAAAATACAAATATTAATATTTTAAACTTGACCGTCATGTTCGCTTTGTGCGGTTTCTTAAGCTGAGATGTGTGTACTTGATGCATGAAAACAAACCTCACTGATTCTCACATGTCCAAAGCATTTTTGAGCTTCTACTTACCATATTTAATGTGCATAAGATGAAATAAAAATGCAAAAATATAATGAGTGCTTTTTAAGTTGAAATAAAATTGTAAAGAGTAAAAAGTACTGTTTTTTTTCTTCAGAAATGTAATCAAGTAAAAGTACAAGGAGTCACTTTAAATTGTACTTGAATAAAGTGCAAATACCACAAAATAATACTTAAAGGGTTAGTTCACTCAAAAATTAAAATTAGCCCATAAATTACTCACCCTCAAGTCATTCTAGGTGTATATGACTTTCTTCTTTCAGACGAATCCAGTCGGAGTTATATTAAAAATTGTCTTTGATCTTTCAAGCTGTTTAATGCCACTCAGCGGGTGTTGCATTGCATCTGTCCAAAAGAAGTTAAATAAAAAGCGCCCATCCATAAAAAATTGTCTCACACGGCTCCGGGGGGTGAACAAAGGCCTCCTGTAGCGAATCGATGCGTTTTTGTAAGAAAAATATCCATATTCAAAACGTAATAATCACTTTAATGTAGCTTGTGCTCACTGTTGTACACAGAAGCAGCAAACCAACATTTGTTAACAGGAGCAAAGGAAAACCAGTCTCCTCTTGGCTTATATCAAAATCCTCCGACATTTTGTACTTCTAATTAGTGACCATTGTTTTGTTTTGATCTCTCCGCTGCGCTTCCGCGTTCATCACTTCTGAGCGGCGCATGCGCAAAGCTGACCTCATACGTCATCCGCGTATGACGGAGCTGCTTCACACGGAGCTGTTTCTGTGTACAACAGTGAGCGCAAGCTACATTAAAGTGATTATTACGTTTTGAATATGGATATTTTTCTTACAAAAACGCATCGATTCGCTACAGGAGGCCTTTGTTCACCCCCGGAGCCGTGTGAGACACTTTTTTTATGGATGGGCGCTTTTTATTTAACTTCTTTTGGACTGATGCATGAAACACCCGCTGAGTGGCATTAAACAGCTTGAAAGATCAAAGACAATTTTTAATATAACTCCGACTGGATTCGTCTGAAAGAAGAAAGTCATATACACCTAGGATAGTAATTTATGGGCTAATTTTCATTTTTGGGTGACCTAACCCTTTAAGTACAGTAATCAAGTAAAAGTATTTTACACCCCTGAAGTCAGGGTATCATAAATCCTGTTCTGGATTTGATCAGGATTTGAGTCAAACCCTGCTGTAAGTCACTCACGTGATATTGTTCATATGGTGATTGTTTTATTAATTTAAGTACATTTCTTGTTATAATTGTTCTGCAGGTGTTACAACTGTGGTGGTATGGACCACCATGCCAAAGAGTGCAAGCTGCCTCCCCAACCTAAAAGATGCCATTTCTGCCAAAGTGTCGCGCACATGGTCGCCAACTGCCCCGCCAAAGCCCAGCAGTCATCTCAGGGAAAGTCTAGCGGTGTCAAAGAGGAGAAAGCAGAGCACAGTTATTCCCCGCCACCCACCGGGAGCGCCGACTGAAACAGCATAGAACGGTGGAACGACGCTTGAAAACCAATCATATCACTATACTGGAAAAAAAAAAAATGCTAATGCTGCTGTTGGAACTCCCTCAGGTCTATAAAAGCAACAGATGAGAAGAATGTAACTTTTTTTTATTGGTTTAACTCTCAGGAATAGAGCTGCTCTCAGGAATCTCAGTACAATGTTTGGTGTATTTACAGAAGTAGTTATCTCATATCTCATTAAGGGTACGTTTACATGACAATAATGTACTAAAACAGAAAAGTTTTCCATTGTGTTCCGCATACAAATGTCGTCAAAACGATCCCTGTACACACGGATCTGTGTAAACTGCTAAAACACTGCATTATGCATGCCAGGCCAGTAGTTGGCGATGTCGCTTTGTAAAGAAACACTACACGTCTGCGCACCTACATATTCTTCAAGTACTCGTGCATTTAGACTGAACGCGTAATACGTATGCGCATGATGTCACTGTTTTTTATCCACAAATTTATGTTTTAGTAGTTTACACTGAGGCGATAACGGTATTGTTTTCAAAAAACGTGTACTTTGACATTTGAAAGTTTGCGTTTTCAGGCCTCCAAAGCGCCGTTGTTGTGAATGAACAGCCAAAACGCATAAAACGTTTTCTGTTTTGAGTTGAAAACAGCATTGTGTAAACACCCCACGTTATTTTTAAACGTGTTTTCTCTGCAGAGCTCGTCTAGAGTTGGCGAAAGGAATATTCCTAAAACAAAAGTCTTATTCTTACAGTTTATTGACTGTTTGATGTTTCTTGTATTTCTTGATGCTTTTATGAAAATGTTTTTTTTTGGGGTGGGGGGGTGGATTTGGCAATTGCCAGTTTTGCAATAGACTGTCCTGATCACCAGGGACCAAATGAATGTTAAACCGCTGACCTGGCTCTCTCAACCAGCGTCTCCTTTTACATGTGTCCAAATCTGTCACTAGTGATCTGCGGTTGTCTTCAAACAGCACACTCTATTAGACATGAAAGTACATAATCACACTTTTATCTCTAAACTTCAGTCTACAGTCAAATCTCAGCTCAATGTTTGCTATCTTGTCTTAAATGCTGCTGATCTGTGTGTCTGCTAGCAATATATTTTGTTATTAGTCTTTGACAATTGGCCTCAGGGGTTTTCTTGGAGAGAGAAATAAGTTATTCTTTTGAACAAATGTTGCCCATTCCTACGTCGATGGTGAAGACATTGGCTCCTTTCTCTAGCTGCCTGTAATGTTTGGAATGTATTTAACAGCCTTTTACTCCCATTTTACAGGAGGAGCTGAAAGACTTTAAGACTTATTTAATATACATATATATATACATACTGTTTATGTAAACCTATTATTAGCCTTTATGCATAGTATTTATTTATAGCAATGTGTTTTGCATCTTCTCCACGATGTAAAAGAGACTCAGGCTCCTACCTCAAGTATCTCAGAATTATTTCCTAAAATACCTCAACCATCATGTGCCAGAATCGGCTGATACGGATGAAACTGAGTTGTGTGTGTTTGTGTTTTATTGCACTGATTTTGTTATATTGTGGAGCATTGTTTTTTTTTCTCTGTCTGTGCTGAAGACTGCACTGCACTCGGCCTCATACAGATTTACGTTTAATTTTTCAGTCGCTATTTGACCTATAAATGCCTTTTACTTCACCAGTGTTGAATCATGACTCTGAAGTATGTCAGATTACTCAAGGAGTGTGAGGAAGACATGATTTGTGACATGAATTATATTATTTTATTCTAGTTCCATACCATCATAATCATTGTAATTATTGACTTTTCGAGATTTGATCAAACGGGAATGTATATCCTATCGAGAATGTTGTGGTTGCCTCTTACATAAGCTGGAAACACGATATCTAATCCATTCCTTTATGCAATAATATTTAAGCTCCTGTATTTAATAAAAGAAGGAATCGTAAAAAGTTTTGCACCATTTAGACGTGTTCATGCTGTTTTTGACTATCCCGTTGATCCTGGGAGTCACTTCTTGAACATTTGAATGTAATGTGAAGTTTTCAATGGTTTTTCATTTAATAAATTTAGTGGAATATAAGAAAAAGACTGGCTATGACTTCTTTTCTCAATGTTTTATTTATGGGTAAATTCCCAGCCCTAAAACTGCCATGAAAGCTAATCATTAAAGTTATGGAAATCTCTATAGTCAGCATAATTAGTTTTTTGTCAGTACAATCTCTATAAAAAGCTACATGTATTCTGATTTAACAGCTACATTTACTCTGATGTTCCTCTCTCAGCGTCTAGCGAACAAGCAGAACTAGAAAAAAACAATATTAGTGAGTGTATATTGCCAACTTGATGGTAAATTTACGAATCCAACTCTAGCACAGCGTCACCTCATGAATATCAATTACGCAATGTGATGTTCCGCCTCGTAAGTGGGCGTTGGTCAAGCTGTCCAATGAACGATTTTTAGGTTAAAAACAGCTACTCTGTGTCTGCAGTCAAAGACAGCACTGCACTTCTCTACAGAAACCACGGGGAGCCCTCACAAGTTGTCCAATAAGCATGTCATAACCACAGATAATAACATGCTGACAGTTTTATAAAGTTAACTGCGTTTCCTGCATGATTGACAGGTTGGAGTCAATGCACCTGCCCCAAATGGGACCTGAAAGTGTCCTGGTGAAAATGTTGGCGGCTCCCATCAACCCCTCTGATTTAAATATGCTTCAAGGCAAGAGCAAAGCATTTATGACCCTGGATCACAAAACCAGTCATAAGTGTCAATTTTTCGAAATTGAGATTTATACAGCATCTGAAAAACTGAATAAATAAGCTTTCCATTGATGTATGGTTTGTTAGGATCTGACAATATTTGGCCGAGATACAACTATTTGAAAATCTGAGGGTGCAAAAAAAATCTAAATATTGAGCAAATCGCCTTTAAAGTTATCCAAATGAAGTTCTTAGCAATGCATATTACTAATCAAAAATTAAGTTTTAATATATTTACAGTAGGAAATTTACAAAATATCTTCATGGAACATGATCTTTACATAATATCCTAATGATTTTTGGCATAAAAGAAAAATCTATAATTTTGACCCATACAGTGTATTTTTGGCTGTTGCTACAAATATACCCCAGCGACTTACTGCTTTTGTGCTCCAGAGTCACATTTAATAAATTGAATAAATAAAGCTTTACCTATGCATCGACTCGTAGTGGTCAAATGCAAGAAAAAAGCACGCAAATTTCTCCTCAAAGTCAAATTAAAAAAAAAAAAATTATATATATATATATCTTTGCTTAAGGAAAGTAAAGGCTGTTTTGACATTTATGCATTGTGATATTATTTACGTGTCTGGATGATTGTGCTGTTGTTGTTTTTTTAGTTAATTTCAGCAACAACAAATGCTACCATGGTTTTATATAATTAAAAAATTAATGCATTTTTAAAAATAATTTTATTAAAATCTTTTTCAATTACAATTATGAGAACGAGATGTTTTTGCATTGCATGTTGAGAATTGAGTGGGAAATGTCATATTTCTTTCTGTTAAACCAGGAAACTTTGAATTGAATGTAACTATCTCTCAACTATGATTTTGCATATTCACTCACTGTCATGTAACAGGCACATATGCCATCCTGCCTGAGCTTCCAGCGGTGGGGGGCAATGAGGTCGTGGCCCAGGTCATGGAGGTGGGTGACAAGGTGAAGACACTCAAGCTGGGCGATTGGGTGATTCCAAGAGATGCCGGCATAGGTGAACATTCAGTTTACATTCATAAGGCTGGTATGGTCAATGTGATTATCAGTAGTTCCTAATCTCTAACACCCCTGCATTGATCTGCACAGGAACGTGGAGAACAGCAGCTGTTTTGAAGGCTGATGATCTGGTGACTTTGCCTAAAGACATTCCCGTACTGTCTGCTGCCACTTTGGGAGTCAATCCCTGTACAGCTTTTAGGATGCTCACAGACTTTGAGGAGCTCAAACCAGGTTGGCAGCTCTTAACTCTATCCAAACCAATCATCGTACAACAGAGGTCTTTACTGAACTCTATATTTTAGGAGACACAGTTATCCAGAACGCAGCTAACAGCGGCGTCGGACATGCTGTTATCCGGATTGCTGCTGCTAAGAGCATTCAAACCATCAATGTCATCAGAGACAGGTAAAAATTAACTTATAGGAGTATGATGAACAGATTTGGAGAAATGTAGCATTGCATCACCTGCTCACCAATGGATGCTCTGCAGTGAATGGGTGCCGTCAGAATGAGAGTCCAAACAGCTGATAAAAACATCACAATGATCCACAAGTAATCCACACCACTCCAGTCCATCAGTGAAGTAAAAATCTGTGTGTTTGTTAGAAAGAAATCCATCATTAAGGTGTTTTAACTTTCTGTATTTTGATGGTGTTCGGGGGTTTGCTTTTAACAGTCGTGTCCTCGGCCTAAACTAGCTCTGAATGGAGTTGGAGGAAAGAGCGCCACAGAGCTGTTACGTCATTTACAGTAAGTGGCTACATTACCGAAACAGATAAATGAAGATTAAAAAATGTCCCCATGTCCACCAGCTTCTTTAGTGGCCTTTATTCCAAAAGAGTTTTTCTCATATATGCTTTCCATAGAGATTTAAATAAAGTTATTTTTAAGTAAATAAAGTTCTGAGGGGCCCACTAGGGGGCTCAGCAAAATCCCAAGGGGGCAAAAGTATATATTATATTATATTTAAAAAATGTAACTTAATTAAAATATTTAAACCACAAAATCAAGATGAAATCATGCTTCTTTTTTCCTCTCAATAACTAACATTTTAAATGAAGAATATCCGGTTCTTCTTTTAAAGTCTCAAAATTTCATTCATTTATTATAATCCCAGTTACTGTAAAAATGAATACAAGCAGCTTTGTCATAATTTGTCATACAGCAGAAATACTAAGGAAATATCTTCATCAATATAATAGGAGCCCCTTTAATATTGTGATGGACGTAGAGATGGAATGAAAATTTTATATCACGATTATAGTGACCAAAATTATTATGGTTATCAGCATTATCTTGGCATTGTTAAAATGTGCTGGAAATGTTCAAAAGGTACTGATATACACATTAAAATCATATCAGCAAGTTTTACATTTCAAACCAACACTATGAACTTAGTGTAATAAAATTAACATTTTGACAAAAAAGTTTTAGAAAATGATAAACCTCACATTTCAGCATTTAAACCATTTTTTTTTTCAATAAATTAAAAATGCGATTTCACTTTATTATTTGAACTGTTTAGACTCCACATTACCTTATTTTTCATCAATCAGTTAAAATTGACAACACTGTGTAAAAAGTCAGTCCAAAAGGCAGACAGACTGAAAGAAAATGCAAATTCACTCTCTTGGTCCTCTGTCTTCCACAATGTTTTCACAGAAATAAAAACCTAAGTTGCATGCTTGTCTGCATGAGACTGTTGCTAACTTTGCTTAATGCTGGGCAATATTTAGCGTGGATTTTTCAAATCGTGGTAAACATAGCTTTAATGATAATTAAAGGGGTCATTGGATGCTACATGCACTTTTACAAGTTGTTTGAACTGAAATGTGTGTTGGCAGTGTGTCTACACAACCACCCTATAATGATAAAAATCCACCCAGTGTTTTTTTGTTAATCTACTAAAATCTTTACCCCTTTCTCAAATCGAGCCAATCTCAGATGCTTGTCTGTGTGACGTCATACAGACAGGCCCCTCCCACGATAGTTTGATTGACAGTAGCGTTTCAGCACAGACTGGACTGGTGTCTTACCTTAGCTCCTGAGTGAGCTGTCATCAGTCCGCCATTGTTTCACCGCCGGAGCAGATGTTGACAAGAATGACTCCTAAGCGATTGAGGTGTTCTGTTGTTGGATGTAATAATGAACTTAGCAGTCGTCATTTACTCCCGACATCTGAGTCGCTGAAGACGCAGTGGATTATGTTTGTTTTTGAAGAGAATGCGCCCCCGATCTACATAAATGCGTCTATGTTCGCACGAATCATTCATGATCCAGCCTCATCTACAGAAGTAAGTGAGTATAAGGTTTTTAATGAATCTTTGCAAATAGCCTTTCCTAATAATGTGCTAATTAGCAAGTTTCACGATGAATGCAGCTAAAGTAAACAGTCCCTCAGAGAGCGGCTCGGAAGAGAGGGGCGGGGTCAGCAGAGCTCATTAACATTTAAAGGAAAATGCTACAAAACGGCTCGCTCTGAAAAGAGCTGTTTTTGACAGGGTAAAAAAGGTGTTTTTTACACTACCATTGAGAAATTTTAACCAAACTATGTTACAGACTTTTCATTAAGACCCTAAAGAATCATATCAACTTGTGGAAAATGGGCATCCGATGACCCCTTTAAAATGTGAAACTGTCCAATTTTACCTTGGTTTATCATGAAAACTGGTAACCGTTTCATCCCTAGTTGGAAGGAGGCCTCCGTATCAACCGCTGTTCTAAAGCATGAACCAAACAAGTCAGCGGAACAACATTACAAACTTTGATTTGATCCGATAGGACCCTTGATAAGCATTATGAATGAGGTCTGTAAATGAACGAATAAGGTTTCTGTGTTCCTCAGAAGTGGAGGGAGTATGGTGACCTATGGTGGGATGGCCAAACAACCAGTCACTGTTCCAGTGGTGAGTTTAACTCTGTTCTGTCTCATCTGCACCGGATCAGACTTGATATCTGCGGTTTTATAATTATAGTGGAAGATTTATATAGTCATGTTCCTGTCATGTGGTGCACATTGCAATTATAGAAGTCTGATGTGTTCTTTAGAGTGCACTGATCTTCAAAGATGTGAAAATAAGAGGTTTTTGGGTGACCCAATGGAAGAGAGACAACAAACATGGTGAGTGTCTCCAGAAAAAGTTGACATGTTATGTGTTCATTGAAGCTTTCTTAAATCGTGCTGTTGTTTGAGAATCAATAGAGTTTAATCCTTGGCACCTTTGGCCTCTTGTGAGAGATGAAGACGCCTTGCGTAACATGCTGGATGAACTCTGCATCCTCATTCGTGCCGGGAAGCTGTCGGCTCCAGCTTGCACTGAAGTGAGCCTTCAAGACTTCAGAAAGGCCCTGGAGAACGCCATGAAGCCGTATGTGTCCACCAAACAAGTTTTTGTCATGTGACCCCGTTTGAGTGTCTCGCGTGTATTCACGTGTTTGTTAAGATCTACGTAATCTTAATTCAGCTCCAAACACACATACAGTAAATGTGTGACATCAAAGTCCAGTGAGCTTTATCAGCTTCACTGCAGGTTTTGGATTTGATTTTGAATATGTTGACATTTATTATACTTTTGGTATTTATGAGCATCATAAGGATTATCAGTCCATCAGACGTCGGCCATCATTTACAGATAACCGGATAATGTACAGAGACTATGAGTTTGACTACTTGCCAAGAAAGACTGAGCATTTATTTCATCTCAAGCATCTTGGCAGATTATTGTTGCTTTATCACATGGCGTCAAACGTGTAAATCCTCATATGGGGCATTCATATTGAAGGCAGACATTCATGTCATTTATAAAACCCTGTAACAAACTGAATAATGAGAAATTACGACATGTTAAAAAGATAAACAACATTTTGTTAATGATATGAATTAGTACAACAGTAATAAACACATTGGGGTTTGCTAAAACTCATAGTTCTCTTGGCTGGTATTGACAAAAAGTTTCCATTAATTTGCAACTTTAGATGGCTACTGTACTGTATTGTTGGTCATAGTGAGTGTTCCTACCGCTGGATACCCTAATTACTGCTGGACTCTACAACAGTGGCGTTGACATTATGTAGTGTGGAAAAAACTTAACATCATGTTGATAAATGCATTTATATATAAATTGCAGGAGTGTATAATTTATCATCATGAAGATGAATCAAACCACTTTTGACAGTCTTTCATGCAAAATTTAAAAAAAAAAAAATCTTGTTTCTGACGGGGTTAAAAAAAACATTACATGCAACTTTTCATCTCAAAATTAAGATAAAGTCAGAATTCTGAAATATATAAACTCAGAATTGTGAAAGTCAGATTTGTGAAATGAAAAGTCGCAATTACCCTTTTAATCTCAAAGTCTCGCAATTTTGAGATAAAAAAAAATCGTGATTAACTTTTTAATTTTTTATTCTGTGGCAGAAAAAATACAGTTGTGAGATGCAATTCAAATTTTTAAAGGGGTCATATGACGTTGCTAAAAAGAACATTATTTTGTGTATTTGGTGTAATGCAATGTGTTTATGCGGTTTAAGGTTCAAAAAACACATTATTTTCCATATAATGTACAGTATTGTTGCTCCTCTATGCCCCGCCTTTCTGAAACGCATCGATTTTTACAAAGCTCATCGGTCTGAAAAAGCGAGGTGTGCTCTGATTGGCCAGCTATCCAGTGCGTTGTGATTGGCCGAATGCCTCAAGCGTGTGACGGAAATGTTACGCCCCTCACCATACTGTGATGACGTGTCCCAGCAGGACGAGACAAAACCAATAAAACCCATTATAAACGAGGCATTTGTTGCATCAAGTGGGGACATAATTACTGATTATAATGACTTGTACTGTCTTTTTACGCGTTGCGTATCACGCTGCGTAAACATAAAACCATGTCTGCATTTGTGATCGGAGAAATGACAAACAACAAACCTACTCTACACTGCTCAAAACTCGTGTTTGAATCTTTAGTGGCAAAGTATTTAAATATAAAAAACGTACTTACAGGCTGTGAGTCAGAAGCGCCAGACTGTCCTTGCAAAGTTGGAACTGCCCAACTTTATAGAAATGCAATTTTACAGATCTTCTTTATGCACCAAGAGCTTGTAACACAAAAAAAAATGTGAAAATCGCATCATATGACCCCTTTAATGTAATACTGCAGTGTTATTGCAGAGAAGTCATTTCACTCAGATATACAGTATGTCTCAATAAAGAAGAAAAGACAGTTGCAATTTTTTATTTACCTTAATGTCATTCCAAATTTCTGTGGAACACAAAAGATGATGTTTTGAAAAATGTTCGGGACCCCCCAAAAAACATTTTCATTTTGCGCTGAACTAAGAGACAGTTACATAAATATAAAGAAATCATGAAAGATCAAGTTTATGAATGGTACATTAAAAGTTTAAATACTTTAAATACTGGTGAGAACGTCACTGACGCTCATGCACCGGTCTGGAGGGATCACGTGACAATATTGCAGAAATGCTGCTGTTCTGTGATCAGCTCAAACACAGCAGGCTCAGCATCAGTGACAGCAGCAGAGTAAACAGCACTGGAGCAGTGGACGAGCCTCCCTCCTTCACCACGCACTTCTCATAGGCCTCAAAGTCCACTTCTCTCATCGCGCACACGTGATCGACGCGGCAGTCAGCGTGGCACTCCGTCAGGTCATAATTCACAGAGTTAAACTCAAAGTACTTCTGCAGATAACACTTGTCGCTGGTGATCCGCTCCATCACGCGGTGCATGGAGGCGGGAGAGGCATCCGGCACACGAAACGCCTCCGTCAGCCGGTACTCCTTCTTCCAGCGCTCATGCACCTTATTTGCGTATGTCAGGTTCAGATAGTAGGCCAATATATCCTTCAGGAACACAAAGCAGCAAGAAAAGAAATGTGTAAATCAGGGTTATTACAGCAGTATGTACTTTAACATTTTTTAACCCCGATTTGCAACAGTAAGCTTATAATAATTTCAAATTTGAGGTGTCAGGTCCGATTTCGCGGGAAATTGACATAATTCGTCAGTTCGATGTCATTCTGTGTGTAGTTACGTCACGTCGTAAACAGAACGAAGATCTGGCTATTAAAAGTCGCGTGTGGAGCGTTTGTAGCTTGTTCTTACAGTACTTGCTTAGAATTTAAACTTGTCATCTAGATGGCTGCTTTAATCTGTAAAGTTCTAAATGGTAATACCTGTTAACATCTGGGGAACCGGTTTCAAAACCAAGAAACCTCAATCTGTGGAGGGTCTGCAGTCAAAAAAGAAAGCGACAAAAGCCTGTGCTAAAACGAAGGTAAATGAACAACTCTAAGATCTGACTTTTTTTCTGCTGAACAGGCAAGACATTTCAGTGGCTCAATAGGTAGCTATCATTAGAGCACTTGTTTGCTTTATTTAGATAGGTATCAAGTTTATTAATTAATTTATTATTTGTTTTATTATTATTATTACTATTTTATTTAATTTTAGTGAGGTAAATTTCACTTTATCGTCCGGTAGCTATGAGAGAGAGTATACCGTGTGATCTAATCTGACTGAGCAAGCGTTTATAGATATTTTTAGTTACTTGTTGATTTTTTTTTTTTTGGATATGTAAGTATGAAGTATGTGGACGTACAGTGACAGATCTGCTCTGATGTGGTGCTCACAGATTCATCTGCCTACAGGAGCAGTGCCAAAGCACAACCCGCGTTAAAAAAAATAACTCCGTGAATATCTTGCATTTTTATGTTTCAAACATAGATGGCGATAGAGAGGCAAAAGTTACGTGCTGCAGCTTTAATTAAAACTAAAACAATAAAAATGTTATTTGAAATCAAATTAAATATTAAAAAAATTAGCTTATTGTTGAGACACCATTTCTCATTTTTGATTTGATTTGATTTAGTTTAACTTGATGTAAAATAACTAAATCTAATAACTAAATAAAAAATAATAAAAACAGTATAGCTGTATATTACAAAATTTAAACAAAATAAAATTACTAAAACATTAACTAAAATGAAAGTGAAAACAGAAAATAAAATCTAAATCAAAATATTAACAAAAACTATAATAGGCCTCAGTGGTACTAAAACAATGCTGGTGTAAATATGTGTAAAGTTTGCGATATAAATATATATTTCTTCATGTGGATGGATCTTACCTTGATCAAAAGTTTTTTGTGTCATACTCAAAGATGCGAATTCCGGGATTATTTCCACCATCTATGACACCAGGTAATGTTGTTATCCAGGGCGTCACTCCTGGAGTCAGGAACATCGCACTTATGGGAGATCCTGTCAAGGGATATTAACGGCTTCAATTTTACAAACAATTTGTGAAAGTCATCTTCACTCTCAAGAAAAAAAAAACATCACTGGGGCGTTACCCTTTCAAAAGGAAGTAAGGTGCACCATTTAGTTACTAAAATGTACCATTGAAGTACTAATATGCACCTTTTAGGGATAAATAGGATACAAATGTGCACCTTTTGAAAAGGTACAAAAGCTGTCACTGGGGAGGTACCTTTTTGAAAGGTACACTTTTGTGCCTTTTAGGTACTAATGTGTATACTAGCATACTGGCGTAGTGTATATATAGCGTTTTTTTCTGGATGGTTTTGTAGATTGTACCTCCCTGGGCTTGGCTAACCTGGTGGTGTTCTTTGGTGTGGCTGCATTTTGTGAGTGCTGCTTGTCTCGAGTTGTGTAAGGCAATGTTTTTAATATTAATAAATGGCAAACGGCCCCCATGCAATAACGTGACTCGCATTCTCACACCTCAGGCTAGTGATGTTACCTACTCCCAGTGCAGTGAAACTCATATGCCCCTTAGAAATAACTTTGCTCTACTGAACACTCGTTCCAGGCCCGACGTCAAGGGTTGTGTAGGTAACTAGAAAGTTCACCCTATTCTTCTCTTAGTTCAGCGGTGACTTCTATGTATTTCTGAAGAAATGGGTGAATTTACGTGATGTTAATCCAAAGATCCGATTCTCTGAATGAGCATTATAAAGTTTTTTAAATGACAAACACATTCACTTACACATATTTGACAATCAGAATATATCATATAGTTCATGATATAGTTAACAAGTTTGTGAATATTTTGAATAAAACACGAAAAGATAAAACAAAAGTGATAGGCTACATCTGTCATACAGCGCTGTTGTGCCTACATGTCGCATCACTATGGAAATAGTAAGGTGATACGTTCAAGCACCGACCCAGCATTATTTTTTTCTATTTTGTTTTTCACTATACAACAGAACGTGCGCCAGGAGAGCCAGCTGTCAATGTCAATTGTCCTCCATGTGTTTTTCTTCTCGTCACGTTTGATTTCGCGAGTCTCTGTGAGATCTCATCACTGTGAAATCATTCCAATTACAGTCAACAAGTGTGTGGTCTCACGGTCTGGTCTAATCATCTAGTGTGCACTTTCAGAGGATTATAAGGCTAAAAATCAGTTGAAACTCTTCATGTCTGTGGTCTCCCATTGTTTTAAATTCGGTAAAGATTTAAAAATCGTCCAGTGTGTCTCAGGCCTAAACCACATCTCACTAGCAGAGGCGGTGGTCTGTGTAGACAGAGACTGCATATCTAAGTCTTTGATATTGAATAGCCTATAATAAATCAGTAAACTAGGTAAAATAAACCATGTGTATGAGTCCACAGGATTTGTGCTTATTGGTGAAAGTGCAATACCTGAAATGTAAAAATGTACTAACTCATATCTGACTAATTTCAGACATTTAGTCGACTAAAACTTGACTAAACAAAAACAGGAGAAAGTTGACTAAATATGATAACTGAAAAGTACATTTGACACAGGACTAAGACTAAAAATAGCTGACAAAATTAACACTACTGCTTTTGGCATTACAGGAACTGTCCTGCAGTGGGACAGTTATATCTCAGACAGACAACAGTTCATTAGCATTGATAAACACAAATCTTGCTCTGTCACTTTTTCCCGTGAAGTGCCTCAAGGATCTGTTCCTGGTCCACTTCTATTTTTTATCTTTAAGCTTCCTCTGGGTCAGATCATTCGGCGCCATGGTCTTAAATTCTAGAGTTACGCTGATGATACGCAAATTTATTTTACTGCACAGTCCAATTCTGTTTTTCCTCCCTCCTGTTTAACGTCTTGCCTACTAGATCTTAAATTATGGAATATCGATGGCTCGAAACTTTCAGCATTTCAGCTCCTAAGCTGTGGAACAAACTTCCTCAAAACCTCCATGCTGTCTCTTCACTCCAGACCTTTAAAGTGCCCCTATTATGCCATTTTAACGGTTCCTATTATTGTTTTGGGAGTCTCTTACAATAGGATTACATGCATGCAAGGTCAAAAAACGCTTTAGTTTTCTCAAAATATGCATTTAATATCACCTCATTTTCCAGCGATTCTCAAACGATTCGTTCGAAGCAGTTCAAAGATTCAGTCTCTCTAAACCCCTCCTTTCCGTGAGCCTGCTCTGCTCTGATTGGTCAGATGGCCTAGTCTGTTGTGATTGGTCTACGGCGTACAGCGCGTGTCGGAAACGATACGCCTATTTCAATAGTTCTGTATTTTGAACGCTCTATAGAAAATATAAACATCTATTATTTATCATACTTACAGGTTGTGATTCAGTGGAGCAGCTGGTCCAAATAAACAGGATACTGATACAGCAAGCGTTTTGTGAATCCCGCGTTGAACTCCCCGAGATTAGAGAAGCAGTCGTCAGTAGAATGACGTGTTTAACACAGCACCACAAATGTGTTTCACTTTACTTTTCGTGTTGAGAAGGATATCCCAGCTATTGTTCCACAGAGCTATGGAGGTCAGAATACAGCTTTTTACAAATATTGTTACATTATATTTTAATGGTATTACTTGTAATTTAATATTGTTGTAATTTGCAGAGTCTATGCTTTACCTGGATGGAAAGAGGCACTTTGATGAGACCATGAGGAGCCAAGGTTGAGCATCTGGGATGTGCTGATAGGATGAGATTCCTGCCAAAGCTGCGATGATGGTCACCGCTGTAGTTACATGAGAGTGTATGTGTGGATTCGACTATTATTTTTTTTTAGTTCCGTTCATTTTATATTCACAATATATTTTATTGTTCACTGCATTTTATATAAATCTAAAATATGATTTTTTCACAATTGTAAACTTACAGTGGGAGAGGAGCATTTAGTGAAATGGTTTTGCAGCTTGATTGTGGCAATTTTAAACCTATTTAGTCATTAATGTGCCCCTATTATGCCATTTTTACGGTTCCTAATATTGTTTTGGGAGTCTCCTACAATAGGATTATATGCATGCAAGGTCAAAAAACGCTTTAGTTTTCTCAAAATATGCATTTAATATCACCTCATTTTCCAGCGATTCTCAAACGATTCATTTGAAGCAGTTCAAAGATTCAGTCTCTCTAAACCCCTCCTTTCCGTGAGCCTGCTCTGCTCTGATTGGTCAGATGGCCTAGTCTGTTGTGATTGGTCTACGGCGTACAGCGCGTGTCGGAAACGATACGCCTATTTCAATAGTTCTGTATTTTGAACGCTCTATAGAAAATATAAACATCTATTATTTATCATACTTACAGGTTGTGATTCAGTGGAGCAGCTGGTCCAAATAAACAGGATACTGATACAGCAAGCGTTTTGTGAATCCCGCGTTGAACTCCCCGAGATTAGAGAAGCAGTCGTCAGTAGAATGACGTGTTTGTGGGCGGGGTCAAGTTGTTTGCGGCCGGCCAACATAGAACATAGGCGTGCATTATGCAAATGTGTTACCCCGTGACGTGTAGCCGTCACGGAAGTGGGATTCGAATTACTAACGACTCGTTTCAGCTGTTCAGAGTCGATTCTTTATTTTGGGAGACAATAACTTTATTTATCGTGCACGTTCAGCTTTACAACTTTGCAGATCGTTTACATTCACATACAGCTACATTACACACTGCATTAAAGGCAATATTGGAAATGCCATAATAGGGGCACATTAAAACTGATCTCAAATTTAAATCTTATTTACAATATGTTTTGTTAATTGGTTGTCTGTCTCAATTTCCAGTTCCATGCTTGCTTTTGTTACTTATCTTATATATTATATGATCTCTGTCTGCTCTATTTGCTTAATCATGTGACTATATATTTGTATATATTTGTGTTCATTATCTATCAACTTTATGTAAAGCGTCCTTGGGTTCTCTAAAAGGCGCTATGTAAATAATGCATTATTATTATTATTATTATACTTTAGGTAGTATTATGAACCTTTAAGTTACCAATATGCACCATTTAGGTACAAAGGTGTACTGTCCCAGTGACAGCTTTTGTACCTTGTTTTCTGAGATTGTGGTAAATCTTTGAGAAATACATTACATGGCTAAAATAAATCACTTCAGTGTTATTTTATTATCTCTGAGATCCTATAGCATTTATTTATATTTTGAAATAGTTTTTATTTTAATATTTTCTGTTTTCATTTTAAATAATTTATTATTTAATAATTTGAGAAATATTGTTGTGTATTTTTGTCATTTTTTATTATACTACAATAATTATTTTATTTCAGTTTTAGTTCAATACATCAAGTTACTAAATGAAAAGTTTAAATGTTGCCTTGACAACTAGCTGAAATAAAATAAGTTGACTACAATAACCCTTCTAATGAATAATGAAAGTTTAATGAATAATTAAGTTTTTCCCAGTTTTATAATTTAAAGGGTAATTCTAATTCCAAAAGATGCACAAAATGTGACACAATAAGTAACACAATTGAAAGTACCTTTAGAGCTGTAGAACATGCGGAAGCTGTCAGTGTGATGATGACCGAAGAACTGGCCCTGTATAACAGCGCTGTGCTTCTGTATGAGATCTATATAGCGTTTATTAAACTCTTTTCTGAACCAGGCTTTATCTCGCTTCTTCTCAAAAAACCCTGGAGGGACGTGGCCAATAATGTAAACCTGGGTAAGACAGAACAAAGGCTCTTTATGTGCAATAATGACACACATATATGGATAAACTGACAAAACTGGTTTAGCTTCCTCGCTGCAAGATACAACTAACCTTCTCATTATTTTTAGCTGCGTCCTGAAGCACTTTATCGGCCCAACTCAACTGGTCTGCAGGGTCTTTGATATTCTCTGTGAGTTTGTTCTGATCGTAATAGAGGTTCGTATTTAGGACCACAACTCTGAAGCCAGTTTGATTCAATAACTTTTCTGTGTAATATCCACCTGTAAAAGACATTAACAATGAAAGTTATATAATATAATAAATTTATTTTATAATGTAGTATAATCTGTAATATTTTTCTTCAACCAACATTTTTCTTTCTTCTTCCTTATTGTCTTTGTGTCAGTGTATTAATGATGAGCTGCTGTAGTTTATACCTATTTTAAAGGTTTCTTTTGACACAGCATGTAGCCAGTCATGCCACAGGTTTGTGGTTTGTTCATAAATGTTGTTTTTTTCTGGGGGCATTTGGTTCTTTGGATGGTAGTCATGATTTCCCATTGCAGAATACACCTTGGTGTCTAAAGACATAAGAAATGTGCAATGAATTTCATAGACAAACAAAACAAACTAGTAGTTAGTAGGCCATATAAAACACATACTAGGAAAAGTGGATTTTATGATGTGGGTGAGATTGCTGATTATACGCAGGACAGGTTCGACTCCCAACTGCTCATCGGGCACATGAGGCGTATCATCTCTGTGAAAAAGAGTTTAATTATAAGAAAGATTTCAAAAGGGCTTTCTTTCACTATTTTTTTATGAATACACATTTTATATTTGCTTCCAAAAGTTTTAGATTGAAAAGTTTAAAAGATTATAAAAGTTATAAATTCAGTCAGGTGTGTCCAAACTTTTGATTAGCAGTACGAGTACGAGTATTATTGTAGGCCAAAACCTGGAAGCGAGTTAGCATTTTAGCACTTCTGGTTCCATCGTCACTGAGGCTTTTTTCACAATGGATTTTTGGTTAAAGGTGCAGTAAGCAATTTTTGAAAAACGCTGTTGAAAAGTGGATCGGACTGAGCACCAAAACACACTTTTGGCCAATCAGCAGTAAGGGGCGTGTCCACTCATAATGGGGGAGGAGAAAGAGCACAGTGCACAAGATGGGCATTAGCAGAATGACTATAGAAAGAGAGAGATGGCAGAGAAAAGGTCAGGGGAATATAATTTTAGAAAGCAGGGTTACAGCCAGGCTAAGGACTAGTGGCCAACCGATATATCGCCAAGGCCCATATATCAGCCGATATCTGCCATTTTTCAAATATCGACATCGGCTGATAAGTTTTCCTGTCTCACAACTAGGGCTGCACGATTAATCAAAATTAAATCGGAAAGGCGATAAATCGCGATTAGGCAGAAGATGCAATTGTCATGCGTATCTTTCAGTAAAGCATGGTTCTGTGATCAGTAGTAAATCTCCATCCGAAGGCCAGAGGGCGCTCTTGCATGGAAACTCCAAATACACCCCGCAGAAGAAACCCAGGAAATCCTGAATAAACAGAAGATTTAACTGCTTTCATTGATTCAACATGACTAATAAACACACGACTACAACAATATATGGTTTATCTGAGTTTGTCTTTTTATAATGTTTATTATAATAAAATATATAATAATGCAATGCTAATCGGCATATCCTTTATCACTGCTTAGAATACTATGAAATATGTTGCGTGCCTTATTCTGTGTAAGAAGCCACATCATCTCACAGAAGGATTTACTTCAAACACTCGACTGACGTTATGAAGTGAGTTTGGAGTAAAACGTTATTAAATGTGGTATTTTCACTTGCTTTCAGGTGGAGCAGCATTTACTACACAGAGCCGTATTCACTGACAAGCTAGGCAAATAATCATCATAATCGCAGAACGATTTCGCGATTATATCGTCTGCGATTATGAACACGATTTTGCGTAGCTTGTTCAGTGAACTATGGCTCTGTGTAGTAAATGCTGCTCCACCTGAAAGCACGTGATGGAGATTTACTAAAGAACCGGGTTTACTGACAAGATGTGCATGACAATTGCATTCGATTAATCATGCAGCCCTACTCACAACACAGCCATCAACACCTCGCTCCCCCCTATTGCTTCTCAGCCTGCACTTAAGATCTGTGGAGATGATGTACGCAGAATATAAGGAAAGTCAAAGGCTCAGACGGTGTCTCTCCAGCCTGCCTTAAAGCCTGTGCTGTCCAGCTGTCATCCTTCTTCACACTGATCTTCAACAGATCACTGGAGCTGTGAAGTCCCCTCCTGCTTCAAATGCTCCACCTTTATCCCTGTACCCAAGAAACCAAAAATCTGCCTGTTGTGTTTGGCGCTGCCACGCTAGTGTTACTGGGAAAGATGAGACGTATTCAGTGACGTAAGACCTGGCTCTGTGGTGGCTCTCTAGCCCATGGAAAGGCAAACTGGTTCTTAGAAGGCTGTCCAGTTGAACGAACTCCGAACCGGCAATAGCGCTGGCTCTAAACTAGCACCCGGTTCATGCTGGTGGAAAAGGGGTATCAGTGAACAGTTCCTAAAAGAACCATTTTGAAGAACATTTTAAAAATCTAAAGAAACATTTTTCCACTAATGAACCTTTTCTTCATTTGAAAGGTTCCATGAATGTTCAAGGGTCTTCGTGGAACCATCCATGCCATGCTATTTTTAAGAGTGCAC